>NC_056725.1:695785571-695873071 GCF_019279795.1 Protopterus annectens
GCACTGCTCAGAGTCTATGATTGATTTTCTAGATGTTCGATTGACTAGAGATGCAACAGGTAATATTAATACCTCATTATATAGGAAGAACTGCTGGAAAAACAGTTGTTTGCATAGAACTAGTATGCACCCCCAAACACATTTCGTAACGTTATTAAAAAACAGTTTTTACGAACCTCAAGACTATATACGGAGGATGAAACTTAGGATAGCTGTGCATGGTTCGGGACAACGTTTTAGAGACAGGGGATATAAATCAGATGAAGTCAATGCACAAATTCAGACGATGGTGGCACTAAGAAGTACTACTGGGAAACCTTTTTTATCAGAGCAGACACAGATTACAGATAGACAAACAGAGATCATGAAAAATCGAATGGTTCTCACGTATACAAGTAATATTCACTATATATGTGAGATAATTAAAAAGAATTGGAAAATATTGAAAGCAGATCCTGATTTGAGAGATATTGTAGGTGATGCTCCCTCATTTAAGAGAAGTCGTAATCTTAAACAACTTTTGTGTTATAACACACTTCCAACTCAACATAAAATATTGATGACCTCTGGCACTTTTCCTTGTAGAACATGTTTATCCTGTAAATAGATCTCAAAAAGGAAGGACTTTTTACATCCCATATCGGGTAGATGTTATAAATGCAATACTTATGCAAACTGTAGAACCAAACATGTTGTATACGTTGCTCTGTGTGACGCTTGTGAAGCATTTTATATTGGAAAAACAGACAGATAACTAAAGGAGTGAATATCAAAGCATATAAGTGATATTCACCTTAAAGACAGCAAGAGTCCACTTATGAGACATATTATGTTCAATGAGGGGCATAGTTTTAGTCTCTTCGTGCTACAAACTATTTCAGAGAACGTTCAGAGTGGGAATATTTATGATGTAACGGAGTGTATAGAAATGAACTGGATTATAGAGTTATAAGCCAACAAATCACCTGACTTGAATGGTAATGTACCTTTGAAGCCCACCCTTAAGGGGCGGAAAGTTTGGAAATAGGTCTTTTGTATGTCAACAGTGATTACACCTTGGGAGTTGTGAGAGATAACCTGGCCTCTGAATGGTAATATTTACATCATGGGACGTGTGGACTGAATTTTTATTGTTGACTGAATGGAATTTAAAAGTTTGTCTATATTTATCTCTTTGATTGGCGTGTTATTACTAGATCTGAAGAAGGGTGTAATACCTGAAATTGGTCATCTTTTTCATTTGTTTGTGGTTTTCAAACAGTTTTATGCCCGACTCTGTGGTAACCACATTGGTTTTATATATTTTTATTGAATAAATATATATATATATATATATATATATATATATATATATATATATATATATATATATATATATATATATATATATATATATATATATATATATATATATATACATATACACTCACACACATACACACACACACACACACACACACACACACACATATATATATGTGTGTGTGTGTGTGTGTGTGTGTGTGTGTGTGTGTGTGTGTGTGTGTGTGTGTGTGTGTGTGTGTGTGTGTGTGTGTGTGTGTGCGTATATATATATATATATATATATATACACACACACACACACACACACACACACACACACACACACACACACACACACACACACACACACACACTGGTTGATTTAGGCCTTGGAGCAAGGGTGTACAGCCCCCCCCCCTTTTTCTTAATAGCATACCGTGTAACCAGGAGCAAAAACAAAAAAAAAAGAAGCTTTTTTATCTGTTTTACTTGAAATCGGAAAAATGTACTGCCAAAGCAATACTCAGTTGAAACAGTACCTCACTTGGCAGTACATTTTCCCATTTCAACACATGTATGCTTTATTTGTTTATTTTTGTGTTTTGTGTATCGGGTACCAATGGGAAATGCAACTGGAGGGATCGGTCAGGTGACTTGAACATCCTAAAATCGTGTGTGGCTCCTCTAGCTGTGTCTCCTATTGGGACTGAGAAATCACTCGAAAAGAAGACCAGGAGGAGCTTATTTCAGTAAGAGACAGGAGTTAAGAAGAAAAAAAACTGCAAAACGTACTTAAAGGACAATGACAGGCTAACACACTTTTCTATACTCTTAGCATTTATAGCAAGGGAAGTCCTGCTTTTTCTCTTTTCCTACTTTCAAATGCGGTAGCGCTATTTCCTTTACCATTTTCACCTCATGGTTATTTGCATCAAGTATAGTCACGCCTATTCCCAGCTGAAGTTGCCCAGGTATTTCTGTACTTTTCCCACAGCTGTTTGCCTGATAATACTCCCTCCTTATATATGCAGACAACCCTTCGCTCCACTTTCCAGCCTAAGTAAATATGCACGAAAGCTTAGGAACCAGTTTTCCGCTACTAGTTCTGGCCACATTTAGTATGTTTTTATAATAGAGTGGAGCATACACATGAGTATGCATTTTTTTTAATCTTGCTTAGAAAAGTTGATCCTGGAGAATTTCTTGTATCATTATTGTTTGTAAGCAGCTCTGCAAATGCAACAGATCAGGACACAGTGGAATTCTGCAGCTAGTGGAAAGGCTTGTTAATTTAATTAGCAAGGTACCAGACATCATCTTGCTAACAAATGAATAGTGTAAGTGTCTTTATTGAAATATTTTAGATTTTGTCAAAGATATATTAACAGTGAACAACATGCACAGTGTAAAAGAATATTCACGTTGGCTTCTTTCCTTCTAAGACTGTGTTGCAGTTGCAGTGGCAGCTAGTGACTTCATATGAAAGGGGGGGGGCTGCAGGAGACAGCTGAATGAGTGGGGCCAATGGGAGGGGGTGTGGCCAACTAGAAAGGGGTGGAGCTATTCTCAAAACCATAACAACTGGAACTTTAAATACACTGATCTGGATGCCAAACAGTCATTACAAGAGTCCAATCAAGACAAAATGAAGTGTAGAAGAAAAAAATATTTCAATGCATTGGCTACATGACAACTTACTTAATATCTAGATGGAAACACAGGTTGTGAGGCATGAAAAAATAAATTACTTTTTAAATACATTACTGGAATGCCAGTCAAAATCAAGTATAAAAAAAAAACAAAAACCACTCAGTTCAAACCACTTCTCCTTGCACTGCAGTTCTAATTATAATTTATATTCAGCTTTATAAAATTACCAAGTAACATGCTGAAAGTAGCAATCTCTGTGATACCCCCACTTGTAAAAATGTTTTGTATCCAAAAAAGACCTGCTGCCTGACAACAACTATCTACTTATTTCATGGGGAAGACATGATCAAAGTAAAAAATGAACAGCAAACAAGCTCAAGATAAATTGCTTAAAGGATTACTGCACAAATTATGGACCACACATGATAGACTGGCATTCTGTTTAGTTTACGGGTAAAGCCTGCAAAGATAACTGCAAGTCTCCAACAAATGTAATGAGCTTCTTAAAATACTGTAATCCTGTCCTTTATTACAAATACTGTCATATGCATTTCAATACCTACGGCTTATACGTTATCTAGTTATGTAAATATTCTCTGCATGGCAGCAACGAAAAGGCTTTCAATGCTGGTGGTACTTTAACAGTATGCTTATTAAAGCTTACTTGCATCTTACAATCTCCGACAAACTTACCTGATGGTCATTAAAGCATTGCTACTTAAACACAGAGCAACAGGGCACTGCAACAGCATGCATTTTCTGAAAAATAAGAAGCATAAATCAACAGTATAAAAATATGACAGAAATACAGAACATTCTACAAAATCAAGGACAGATGAAAAGCCACGGTTGTACTTGTGGTCTACCTTGGATGGGGGAATACTCTGCACACTTACACTGCATAACTGCTCCTTGCCTTCCTTGGATACATCCAGAGCCACTACAATGGGGAGTGGGGTGCAACAAGTATGTCACAATTTGAAATGTCTCTGGCTGACGGTGATGGCTCTGACACTCATACATCTCCACCTCAGAGCAAGAAATCTGGACAAAGCCATACATAGAAGTGGGACACAGGCCCAAAAATAAGAACAATTTTTAAATATTGCTCTTATAAACTTAGAAAGATAATAGAACAGTAGTAGGGCTTGCATTAGTATGAATTTTCTGAAGGGTATGAAATCTGAAACTCAAATGTCTGCCATTATTTTCTAACTTCAATCTTTAATGATTTGCCACGAATTTGCCAGAAAACCACAATTTTATGTAAAACAGACCAAAAATGTGATGCAAAAATATAAAACTGCCACACAATACAGCTGAGAACCTGTCAAAGAAGGGACACTTTTTTAATATTAACACTGTTAACTTGAGCAGCTAACAAAATAGGAGCATCTACATGCATTTTTGAAATAAAAGGAATCTATAACTCTGATCATTACAGTTATATATAATTGTAAACCCTCCTCGTTTTCTTCCAAAATTGCCATTTTGAAGAGGGATTATTGGAGGAGAGCAACATTTTGAGCCAAAATTGGGGACAGTTAAGAGGTTTGAATATTCCTAATTCTATAAAGTGATTTGCATGTACCTCTCAACCTTTTAATGCAGGAAATCTGGACAAAGCCAAATATATTGGGGGAACATACAAACAGTACTAAAAATTGCTCTTGTATAAACTTAAGACAGTTGATAGAATAACAGGTCTTGCTTTAGCATGCATTTTTCTGAAGGTTATGATGTCTGAAACTCAATGTCAGTCATTTATTGACTTCATTCCTAAATGACTTGCCAGAAAACCACAAATTTTATGAGGAACAAACCAAAAATAAGAAGCAAATATCTATTCTTTCTGCAAAAATCTGGACAGTTGAGAGGTATAGTTCAGCTGGGACTGTCTGCATTTGCTGCCCTTCCCCCCTCACAAAATCATGGTCGAATGGAGCCTCCCCCCTGCAGCCACTCCAATGTCATATTCCTTTGTTATTTCACCCCATTTACCATAAACACTGTAATGTGCATACTGCTTTATTTCTGCGATGATTTGGATTTCATTTGAAAGTTTTATTTTACATTTTACAGCACAAACCCTAATAAATATCTGCTAAACAAAGCAATGCAGTCTCACAATGAAATTAGACTTAGCATTAAAACTTTTCTGCCCTTGAAACTCACATTAATTGAAACAGCATTGAAACCCACATTCAAAGAAAATACATTTTGCCAGTGGCAGATAAAGATTAACTTTGGGCTGTTTTCAAATCATAGGCCCCTTGAACACTAAACATACACATGCTCTTTGATACACCTTCCTGATTGTATTAAATTATATTCCTTGTACAATACAGTACAGTTGTTAGAGGGCATTTTAAATTTATTGTTTTGAACATTTTTCCAGTAAACAATGAAACAAAATGCATGCACCAATGACAAAACCGCCCAATTCAGAACATTTCCATCATAAAAGTTTATTCAAACTTGTACAGTCCACCAGTATCAGTAAATATGCACAATCCCTGAAGAAGTAAAAGTCATCTAAATAATTCCACATTAAATAAATCTGTAACTGATGAAGAGGTTGCTGCTAGCAAACAACTTTATATGTCATTGTTTCATCTACAAATAAAATGCCTGTTGCCCTTGAGGAATAAATTGCCTATGTTGCATCAAAAAATGATAAGCTAGTAATATTGCAATAGGGAATGGATGGCAAACTGATAAGTTCATAGTTATTAGGTATCTTCACCAAAAAGGACTGCAGCATCCACCCCCTTTACAACGTACAGTATCAGCAATGCATCTTCCTACTGTGGGAGTAGAACCCACAGCCTTCTGCATCAAAAGCAAGTACACTACCTGTTGTGCTATTAACAATGCAAGCTGACTCAGCATAAGCAGCACTAAACTTCTGTTCCCCTGCAGCTCTCAGCTCCTTGTAAAATCTACTCGACACTCAGCTGTATCTCTGAACTTTGCAGCACAAGAAATCTGGAAAAAGTCGAAATTTATTGGGGGGGGCAAAAGCCCAAAAACCAGGGACGCATTTTAAACATTGCGTATAATGTTGGAAAGTTGCTAGAATAAAATGCTGTGTTACCACCATACATTTCATTGCCAAGTCTTGAACCCAGGGGACCCTGTGCAAAACAGTCAGAGCAGCATTCCACTATTCCCAATCAGCTGTTTTGTGAAAGAGAGGAAGAGTGAAACTTAAATGGCTACCATTTAGTGAATACAATTCTCACCATAGCTGCCAACCTCTTAGCACAAAACACCTGAACAAAGCCAATAATGGGGGAATACAGCCCCCAAACATATTCAGTGAATTCAGTTCTCACCATAGTTCTCAACCTCTTAGCAAAAAACACGTGGACAAAGCCAGTAATGGGGGAATACAGCCCCCAAACATATTCAGTGAATTCAGTTCTCACCATAGCTCTCAACCTTAGCACAAAGTACCTGGATGAAGCCAATAATAGGGGAATACAGTCCCAAAATAGGGACAGATTTTAAATATCCATGTTATAAACTTAGAAAATTGCTAGAATAAAATGTTTTGTGTTACTGTGTACTTTTGGTAGAATATGAAGTCTGAAATTCAACCTATTATTTTTAAACATTTGTTAACCAGGAAACTAGTCTGACTTGGAACAAAAGCCAATTTTCAGCAGAGCAGGGAGCAACACTCCAGACACGTCTTTCTAAGATGGGAGAATATGCAGACTCCACACAGAAGGCATCCCAGCCAAGAATCAAACCAGAGAACCTGTAGCTGTCAGGCAACAATGCTAACAGTGCACCACTGCACTACTGACTTTGCAAGGAAAAATGAAGATACAGAAACCACAGATTTTATGAGGAACAGAACAAATATGAGGCAAAAATCTGCAAACTTTTTACAAATGGTGGTGGGTAGGGAATTCAGGCCCTTGCCACCTGCACCCAAGGTACAGGGTTCAAGCCTGAGAATTCTCTACCCACTATGTGTTCTCTCTAGCCACCACTATATAGCAACTGGGGCATTACACACACACACACACACACACACACACACACACACACACACACACACACACACACACACACACACACACCTTGCTTGGCGTAGTCTCCGTACCTTGGCAGCAGCTAAATCCCCCCCCCCCCCACACACACACACACACACACCTTCCTCGGCGCAGTCTCTGTACCTTGGCAGCAGCTAAATTCAGTCCTGAATCCGTGCATGGTTAATGGCTGGTTTCCTCCTCAGCAGCAGCTAAATCCAGTCTTCTTCACCTCCTCAGCAGCAGCTAAATCCAGACTTCTTCACCTCCTCAACAGCAGTCCTGAAGCCGTGCAAGTCTAATGGCTGGTTTCCTCCTCACGCGAGAGTAGGCTGGAGGCTCCAGGATGCAGGTGATGCAGTTCAGTGTTCTTCCATTCTGTGCGGTCCTCACTGTACAGACTTCTGGGCTGCAGGGCAGACATGCCTTTTTCCTCTATCCGAACTGCCTAACACAGAAGTCTGGAGTTCTGTGAGTACCAGGAACTCCAAGCACTCATGCGTGGAGTTCCAGGACTCAAGATTTTTTTTTATCTTCTTTTCTTCCTTCTTTCTACAGGTGGGGGGGCTGCAGTCCTATAGCACGAGCCGCCCCTGTGCAGTTGGTTACCAAAGCTGTTCATACAAAACATAGGCAAAGGTTTTCTCCTTGAACAGGCACAATGAGAAACACAGTGTAGAAAAATATACAATATCCTGTTATTTTTCAGAATAGTGACTTAATAGGTTTAAGGTAAGGATTTTGCATGTAAAGTACAAAAAATGTGTTTATTTTGTGTCCAACCTGATGTACATATGAGTGATTATTTACCAAGAACTGTTGTTAGTTTTTGGCTTAAGAAACCAATGCAGCACACAAAGGTACCAAGTAGAGGTAGTCAAACACAAAGCACGAAACACAATCCGAAGTGGAAACACCAGCAGTTTATTTAGTACATAAACGCAGCTACAGCTACTTTTTTCTTTTCTTTGTTACATCTGAAGAAGTCTTGTGGACTAAAATGCCTTGTGAATATTTACGTTTATGTACTAAATAAATTGCTGGTGCTTCCACTTCGGATCGTGTTTCGTGCTTTGGGTTTGACTACCTCTACTTGGTACCTTTGTGTGCTGCATTGGTTTCTTTGTCATTTTGGGTACCTGGCCTCTTGTGTTTTTTACAGTTTTTGGCTTAACTTTCTTCTTGATTACTTCAGTTCAGATTGTCAGATATTTATGTTGCCAGCTGTTGCTACTGGTGTTTTATCTAATACATGTTAAGTAAACTGTAGCTGTATTTTTTTCACTACTCTTCGATGTGTAAAACTTTTCAAAGTCTCTTATTTCTTGAAGGGTAATTTACAAATCTAGCAAGTTCATGAATTTTCTGTAACATGTCATGTGGGCAAAATCAGAACTGCAGTTAAATTACTTAGGTGTTGTTGTAAAGTATATTTTGGGCATTCAGATTTGGTATTTCTGCAATGGATATAGTTTGTTTAGGTTTTATTCCATACATCCATCCATAACCCTCTTTTTCCCATTTTTGTGCTTGGGGACAGGGTGTCACATCAACTGTGATCATCATCTAGAGTCAATGTTCACATTTCCAGGAGGATAGCCCTGCAGGCAGTTATTATTCCTTGCCACACACACACACAGCAAATATAAAGCAGCTAATCCACCTACTGCATATTTTTCAATGTGTGAGGGAGCCGGAGCACCTAGAAAAAAAATCCCTTGCAGACTACACTGAAGGCACACCATTCAAGACTTGAACAGAAGAACCTCTTGCTGTCTTGCTTTTAAGCAACAATAACCACGCCTCCAGTGTGTCACCCTAATTTTAGTTTTGTTATGCATAACTTGAGGATTCATTTCTGATTTTTTCCATGCACTAATTTTATTTTGAGTTAATTTTTTTTTGAAAACTTTTGTTAAACAGGCAAGCTGACCAGACACAAATAACTTTTTTCAGAGCTGACCCGGAAGTACTATCTAGTTAAGTGATTTGCTCAGAGTCACACAGTGAGCAAATGAAGGTGGAAGAAATCAAACCCTGAATTCTTGGTTACCGGAAGCAGCTGAATGACAGATCATAGCCTTCGTTCTCTGTGCTATCTGACAGACTTGAATTCTTTATATCCTATTATGTCTTTTACATTTTTTTTTTCACAGTAGAGGCTTTACATATGGCATAACTCTCAACTCTCCCTGATTTTGCTAAATATTGTTTATTTTACCTCTTATATTTGACCACTCCCTGTAAAATTATGATTTTCGGGTAAATCAGAGGATTCCAGTCAGTAATGCCAGACTTTGTTTAGAAAATAAACATTGATGCAAAAACTGTTGTGCTACTAAATCTTTAGATGAACTAGAGTAATGTTTAAAAATTGTTCCTTATTCTGTGCCTTTGTCTGCCTATTGCTTTTGTTTTTGTCCAGAATTCGTGAGCCAAAGAAGTTGGTGGTATCAAGGTCTTGTTGCTGTATCCAGGGAGAGACATCTATATACAGAAAATGTTGCCCAGTCCTTTTAATTGCTTCGGTACAATTTTCAAATATATCATAGGAAATTAATTTCCTATAAAATCACATGGGTAATAGCATAACTTAGATGTATAATTGGAAATGTTAGATAAGGTCTCTTTTCAAAGAGTCATTTTTGTAGGCGTATTTTAAGCATTCAGATTTGTACTTCTACAGTGTTTGCTGTATGCAATTAATTTTCCAAAGACATGTGTCTGGAGCATTTCTCCCCGAGCCTCCGCTAAAAATAGGCTCTGTCTCACTCAGACTTTCCTGGTAAACACATGCTAAATGAAAATAAATAAATAATTTTTGTTATACATAACTTATTTGAGGGTGTTTCTGCTTTACTATGTATTAATATTAGTGATGCTTGAATTGATTTAATTAATATTTTAGATAATTTTCTGTATGCTTGCCTAAGAAAAAGAATTCCCAAATGCTATTTGTTTAGTATTATTTAGATCAATTTATTTGATCAGTAGAGGTTCCTTATGTAATATAAAGATGAATACATATAGTAAAGACTTCACTTAACTGTGTTACTTGACTACATAGGACAGAACACTAAGGTAGCTAAACGCTGCCTCAGTGACCTTTAGGAATAAGGCACAGTACCACATCTGCAGTGTGTAAAACATACTGGCAGAACCATAGTACAAAAAATGTAATGTGAAATAGCAATGGGGCGTAGCAATAATGGTTTTGTTTAGTGCAGACTGAGAGCACAATCAAAATATCTTCTGCTACTGCACATGAATGCACTATGCACAAATCCAAACTAGATTCCAGTGTGATACAGTTATGGTCAAGATACATATATGTGAGGCTTCACAATGTTTTGCATTTGGTGAACTATGCCATATAAGAAATGGCAAGTGGAGAAACAGTCAAATGAAGGCTACAGAGGACAAGAAAACAGGAGAAGTAAAGATGTTAGCAAGCTAGTATAGTGCAATAAGAACACTGAAGCTACTGTATATGTCAAACATGAAATCTACAATGAAAGTATCCCCATGTTCAAGGGAATTTATATTCACACATTAGTTTTATTCAAGTGGTGCAAGCAATGGCATACTTAGCAACTGAAGTGAACATCTGCAGCGCCTATCTCTCTATAGTCTCAAGCAGATGCATTATGCAGACACATTTGGCACTTGACTCATTGGTTGCAAGGGGCAGAGAAAATCCACACTGCACATTCAGCCTCTGGTATTTGATCACATTCAACTCTACCAGCAGCAACTGCAACAGCTAACAGCTAGCCTTGAGAGAGCTATGCTATCCATGCATCTAATTGTGGGTGCTGGGCAGAATAGACACACCATGATCAGAGGCACATAAAAGGTTGAAGAATTTGTATGATTATATCCATTCTTCACATCCTTTTATTTGTTAAAGAACTGGCATTTCAGTCCATCAGACTAACCGTCTATGATCCATTGTACTGCATTTAGATTCAGGACTGGCATAAATTTTATTATTACTGTAAATTTATTGGATACATTGCATGGTTTCACTTGTGTCAGTGCTACCAGGTAATTGTGTGAATCGAATACCACAGTTTCCATACCACATGCATTTGACAGATTTGCATATTATACTGAGGTGTCCATTCTGATCTGCCAAATAACTTTGCAGATGGCATACTGCACTGCTCAAATCACACACCTTTGACAGACCTGCATATTACACTCAATTCTTTTATGACGTGCGACTGATGAAAGTTACAGCCTTTAATTATGGCTATTCCAAATGTGTGGTATATGCAGTGGTGCTTTCTAAAATTCTGAATTACACATCATGATAGCAATGATAAATCCTGATAATCAACAGTCCCCAGGGTGACCGTGTATATCACAGATATGCAGTTTCTCAGTAGCTTGTCATAAACATCATAGGTCACACAAAACTACTGTCTGCAGCACTTAAGGATGCACAGTGTGTGAAAAGATGTCAAAAAGTGGATTAAAAGTACAAAATGGTATGTCAACCATGCAAGCCTTGCCTTGTTTTATATACTATTAATGTTGCTCACAGCTGTAAGGATTGCATGGTGGCCAACCATTTTTTTAAGAGTTGGTATAGTAAATTTTGATATGCTCTTTCCTTTATTGTTTATTGTATGCTTTTTTCATGCCTCCAGTTTATAGCCTGATATAAAGCTTTTTACATGGAAGACAACTGTAGCTGTTTTACTTATAATGGGTGACATATTACCAAAAAAGTGTCCTCTTTATTCATATAACCTCTTTGTTATATTTTCTTAACCCTCAACTACCGTAAAAGCATTTTTTTCTATATATGTTACTCAAAATAACGTTGATATTGTATATGATATAACAGAAGTTACTCAACTTTTTTTGTTGTATGTACAAATGCATTTGTGCATTTGCTTTTCAGTTCTTCATTCTCACAGTTATCAAAGTTAAATAAATAAATAAAAAGATAAATATAGAGAAATGGCCAGTTATGCATATAGGTAGGGTGTGTTCTTATGTTCAGTTGTCAGTACCAAACAATAGACCCGTTAAGTATTTTTAAGATTAGTCACTGCAGTCTCACTGCACTCCCACTGGTATACCCAAGTAATTAGTCATCCTGTCCATTATGGGGGGTGAGACTAGGTCTGGTATGAGTTATTAGTTTCCCATGCATTCAATCTAAGTTAGAGTTGAATAAATTGAAGGAAGTGCTATGCTTTGTAAAAAGTGGAAGATTGTTTCAGAAGTGGGGAATTCTTTAGGAGGGGTGTAGCTAGATATTGTTGTACCTTATGCCATTCCCTGACATGGCAGTTTTCTCAACTTTAAGATGAGGAGCAAAAACTAAATATATAAATAACAAGTTCCTCCTCTTCAAGTGGAGAAAGAAGAAAAAGAAAATATTTTCTCCTCTTAAACTGCAACAAACAGCTGCTACAGTTTATGCCACTAATGCACTTTACTTCTGACAGCAAATGTAATAGTGGCATTTATTTCTAAATTCTGGTATACTGTAAAGACAGACTGGGATCTACTAGTCATACCCCCTAAACCTCTGCACCCAGGGTGGCTGCTTCCTTTACCCCATCCTAACTATGTCTCTACGTAGCAGAATAGATTTAGGTCTCCTGATTTTATATTAGTGTGACTACCACCCAGTAGTGGGCCATTTGGCTTACTCTGTTGCTGTTGTCATGTCAGCTGGTGTTAATGCAGTTGCTACAGAGAAGAGGTTAGGTCAGGTGGTTATGACCTGTGAACTTAAATGATTCATGTCTGCTTGTACTGTGGAGGAAAATTATAGAATGGCCCTTGCACTATGTTTTTTTTTTCTTTCTTTTTTCTCTTTTTTTTTTCTTTTTACTTTTGTACCATATTGCCCCTTTAATTAGACAACACCAGTACACATTTCTATTAGTAGTTTGTGCACATGTCCCTCGTGTCTGCTAATTGGTTTTATGCTATAGCTGAAGTGGCACCCCGACCCTATGTGCAAAAATAAGGAACAAAGGGTTGTGGATGGATGGATTTTACCCATTAACAGCCTCATATGACATGTGATAGATAGATAGATAGATAGATAGATAGATAGATAGATAGATAGATAGATAGATAGATAGATATAAAATTATATTCCCATCCACTCTGGTAAACTTAAACCAATAAGATATCCTTAATGAATTCTCAGCCACACCCTCCCTCCTCACACACCACACTGACCCACAAACCCTCAAGCATGATCACACATTCACCTCTGCTTTCTACTTCAAACAAATTAATAACCAAACAGCTTGGAAAACAGCTGACTAAATCCCTTCAGATGCACACAGGAAGAGATTAGCATCTGCCTTGATTTATTGTATTATGCAAAGATATATACTTCCCACCTTTCACCATCTATACAACCTTTCATCCAGCACTAAATCCCTTCAGATGCACACAGGAAGAGATTAGCATCTGCCTTGATTTATTGTATTATGCAAAGATCATATACTTCCCACCTTTCACCATCTATACAACCTTTCATCCAGCACAATGCTTATGCTATTCAAACAAACATAATACATTCAAGATATGTCTTTTTATTAAACTCAACACTGTAAAACTCCACTGCCAATCATGAGCGAACAAGTGATCCGCTGTGGCGACCCCTAACCGGGAAAAGCCAAAAGAAGAAGAAGAAAGAGAAGATTAAACTAGCCCATAATGCTTATCTTTAGATAAATCTAAATCCAGCAGCATAGTTTTTTTTTAAATTGAGAAGGAGTGGATCTTGCTGGTGCCTGTATGATGAGTTTGCTCAGTTTGTGACAGTAGTTACAGAATGAACTTGGTTGAGAAACAAATATTTATTTACACTAAAAAGGAGTAAATGGTTGAAATAGCTTACTTGGAGAAGAAGAAAGGGAAAAATAGTGGTCAAAAATTGTGTACCTTTCTATACAGACAAGGATGCATTTGTACAATGACAGGGATGTGGATATAGCAGTAGTCTTCATAAATAAACTGTGCAATAAAGGATGGTTATAGAATAAGCAGATCTGTGGAGCCAGACCTAAGAATAAATCAGGCCCTTTAGACGAGCTGGTAGAATCGGGGGTGAAGTCAACAAAATATTCAGGAAGGCAATGGAAATCTGCACATGCCAAAGTTGACCTGGTCATCAGAACCCTATTGTGACAATATGGAACAGGGCAGGTGAAAGGAATGCTGACCTGGACAAAAATCAAACATGTTTTTATCATTATGGTAAGTACATAACTTTCAATCCAGTGTTGTCTACTTTCATCCAGTTCAACTACAGGACAGATTTCCAAGCATACAGACCTGGGTGGTATCAAGAAAGGACATACCTGAGGATGATGGAACCAAAGGAGGAACATAATCTAGACTGTTCCTCAAGCTTTTAATGAGTCACAAAGGTATGAACTGTTGACTAAGTAGCTGCTGCACAGATGCCCACTGATAGGTAGTCTACTGGTGAATGCTGATGAAGTGGCCACTACTCTTATGGAGTGAGCCCTAGGTTTAGATCATAAAGACAAACCATTTTATTATACATTAAGGAAATGCATTCAGATAACCATTTAGACAGAGTAACTTTAGCTACTGCTTTGCTCAGTCTAGGTTTTGAGAATCTTACAAACTGGTCTGATTTCTGGAATGGTTTGGTCCTATGAAGACAGAATCCAAGCTGGTGATGAACATCCACCATATTTAGCATGTATTCACCCTTGTTTGAAAATCTTGGAAAAAAGACTGGAAGGTTTACTGACTGATTTATATTAGTTTTGGATGTCACCTTAGGAAGGAAAGATGTGTTAGTACTTAAGGAAATCCTTTCTTTGTGGAAGAGAAAACAGGGAGGCTTGCAGGAAAGTGCTTGCATCTCTGAAATCCATTTGGCTGAAGTAACTGCCACCAGAAAAAAAATATTTTCCAAGAGAGGAATTTCAGGTCAGCTGATGGTGCTCTCTCAAAGGGTTGCTGGGTCAATGCTTGTAATATGATGGTAATATTGCATGGAGGTACTAGGCCTCTGATAGGATGATGTAGGAGAAAGGTTCCTTTCAGTAAGGCCTTTGAGATTCTCAAGGAGGCTACTGACTTTTCACTCTGACTTATATGGAAACTTGAAATAACTGCCAATTGCACTTTGATAGCTGTATAACTGTAACCTCTGTGAAAAAATTCTGACATGAATTCTAAAATGGAAGAAATGGGGGCAGAAAGGGGATCCAAACCCATGGATATAGCCCAAATGGAGAATCTCTTCCACTTGCTATAGTATATTTTTGTAGTGGTCCATTTTTGGAAGACTGATCTGAATGACCAAAGAGGGATGTCTGGCATCTCTGGCTATGGTTAGAACTGGAGGAATCAAGTGGTTAATTTCATGGTTTTCTGGTCCAGAGGAAGTGGTCTGGAAATGTATCTTAGTAGGTCTAATGATACAGCATCCGTGGAGGATGTACTAACAAAGGCCAAAGGAAGGAAAACCATGTTTGTAGAGACCAGAAAGGGGCAATGAGGATCACCTTGTCTTTGCACTTTCTTGCTTTCTGTATGAAGTTATCAATGGCAATTGGGGAAAGGCATAGAGGAGACCTACAGTCCAGTAGTGGACTAGGGCATCCCTCAGTGACTGTCCCTGTGGAGGGTTCAGGGCAAAGTAACTACTACACTTGCTGGTTAGCTAGGATGTGAAGAGGTCGCAGCAAAGTTGACCCAGCGACCGAAAATTAAAGTTGTTACCGATAGACTGAGGGACCACTCATGAGGCATCAAAACAGATCTGCTAGACTTGTCTGCCAGTACACAGGATGACCCCAAGATGTGCATTGATATTAGAATTGAGAAGACATCTCACATTGCCAGACTCTCATGGCTTCTCGAAAAAAATAAGAGCATGTTCCTTCCTGCTTGTTGACGTACCAAACCACAGACATATTGTCTGTCTGTACTGATATCACGCCCCTGGGCAGGATGTCCTGAAAGGTCTGCAACTCTATAACTGCCCTCATCTACAGAACATTGTTATGAAGTTTGACGTCTGTTTGTGACCAAGTGCCCTGCACTATTTTTCCCTTTGAAATGTCCCACCACCACCACCATAGAAGGGATGCTTCTGTCATCACTCCTCAAAAAACTTTAAAAGGCTAGTTGAAAAACAAGATTGCCTACATAAATACATATTATTACTAAGGACACAGAGCTGTAGAGCATGCATCCAATGTTCTCTTTATAAACATGCACTGAGTTGTAAAAATTTTATTAAGTTCAGGTTTGGTATATTAGAAGTTATATTGCACAACGAATGGGATGTCAGTGGGTAACTGTACTTGCATACAGAAAATTTATATGGCAATTAAAGTTGAATGCCTCCTGGGAAAGTCTGACTGGACACATGTCCTTTTTCAGCGGAGGCCTGGGGAGAAAAGCTCCAGTTAGAACAGTAATATACACAAAATAAGGACAAAAATGTACAACACAAGTCAACAAATGATTAGTAGGAATATTCTGAACTTAATAGATAGATGTACCCTGAACACATCATCAAGGGTAAGTACCAGTAGTGTATATTGTAGTATCAGTCTAATGTTATACAAACAGCAGGACATTAGTGGAATTTTATACATTTGGAAAATAGACTCACAGAGAGAGGGTTTACATTATAGTAACAGCAAAAATCACATAGTGTGTTCTGTCTTGCATCTAGGCATCAATGAGTGATCCATATTTACAAAAAGTTATAAAAAATATTGAACAGGCAAGAGTTAGTGATATACTTTCTTCTTATGAAGTATCTCAGTGGTAGATTGAATAGAGTGGGAGGTGTGAGGTGGAAAAGGAATTGAAGGAGAGATTGTGAAAAGTGTGTAGATGAGTTGGAGAGATGATTGGGAAGAGTGAGTAGGTAGTTGTCAGCCGGGAGTAGAGCAAGGGCAGATCCACTTGCTAAGGAGATAGTTTTTTAAGTTTGGTTTAAATATTGTTATGGATGTTAAGGAGGTAATATTTGCTGGCAAGTCATTCCAGAGCTTACCAATGTAGTTTGAAAACAGGGAATCTCCTGCTTGATTTTTGCATATAAAGGTTTTTATGTGGTTTTGGTTGGTGGATCGGAGTGGTCTACTGGTAGCATAGAGCTGAAGAAGAGTTTGTAGGGCAGGTATTTTTCAGGCTCTGAGAGGATTTTGTGGGCCATTGTGAGTTGTATGTAGTGCAGGAGTTGGGGAAGCTCTAACTAGTTGAGCTGCTTGAATGCTAGGGCAATGATGAGTTCTAGCTGGTGAATGTGTGGCAAATCTTGCTATTTTATTGTTGCAGGTTTCAAGTTTTTGTAATTCAGATTTCTTAAGGTTAGTGAGAATAGGGGCTGCATATAGTAAGGTTGAGAGTAAGTGGGTTTGGGCAATGGCTATTTTGGTATTTTTGGTGAAGTAGTGTTTGTTCCTATATAGGTTACTGAGTTGTTTGTGTACTTTTTAACTGTCTGAGAAATATGAATATCAAATTTAAGTTTATGGTCAATTTCTATTCCCAGTAGTTTAGTGTGCTGTGAGGGGGTTATGCAGGTATTGTTATGGGAGGCAATGTAGAAAGTGTTAGGGATGGAACAGTTTTGTTAGGAGAGAAGACTAATAGTTTTTTTTAGGGTTTAAGATTAAATTAGCATTTGTGAGCCAGGACTCAACTTCATGAAAGGCTTTTTGAGTTCATGTCTGAAGTTCTAGTAGGGAGAGTGCAGAACAAATCACAGTTAAGTCGTCTGCATATTGGATGAGTGGTGCATGACTGGTTGCAAGATGGAGGTTATTAGTAAATATAGAGAATAGAAGTGGGCCTAATATAGAGCCTTGGGGCACTCCAAGTTCAACTGGTAATAGGGGTGATAAGGTCTGTTGCCATGAAACTGCTTGTTGATGTCCTGTGAGGTAATCTTTGAAGCAAGCAAGGGTGGAATTACAGAAATGTAGTTCTGAGAGAGTGTTTAGTAGGTTAGTAATATCAAATGCTTTTGACAGGTCCAAGAAGATAGAAGAGACATAGTGATTGTTGCTCCTGTGACGATTGACGATGTTAGTAAATTACAGTAGTGTGGTTGTTGTGCTATGGAATGGTCTGAAACCATGTTGGGTATTGGTTAGCAGCTTGTTATTTAGCAAGCAGTCTGTGACCTGCTTATGAATTATTCTTTCTAGAATTTTAGAAAGTAGTGATAATATTGTAATTGGTCGATAGTTGTTAAGATCATCAATTACCCCGGACTCAATGAACAGATTGAGCTATCAAATTATAGTTATATAAACTGTATGGAAATGCATGGAATTTTTAAATATACATAAACACTGTTGAATTATTTATGATGTTAATGATTTTTGTTTTTGTACGTTTTATATACCATTTTATGCTGATTTATATTCACATTGTAATAGCTGATTGTGATTTTGTTCTATGATTGGATTTAGTTGATTATATAACTAACATAATTATTTAAACCTGACTGAAGTTTTGTACAGGGTTCTGATGAAGTCCTATACTGCAGAAAAGATGAAATCGCTTAACCCGTTAATTATTTGATGTTACTGTTCATTTTTATTAAATTCTACTGTCTTCACTTTTGAAAACTGTGGAGTTATTACAAAAATGCTGTGTGGTTCATTGGCATTTGGCTCATTTTCCCCTGGGTGTGTTAAACTATGTGGGATCTTTCTTCTGGTTTTACAAGTTTTTATTTTTTCAGAGTTGCACAGACACATGCTTATTTGTTTTTGGATTCTAGGTAGAAGCTAATTCTACTTCTAGTTGGGGTTTGGATGAAAAACTGGATGAATGTACCTTTTCCCTTGGCATTGAGAGGACCTACTCATACACCTTGAAGGCCTAACACTACCTGCTCCACCACAGCCCTCCTGTCCTTAGAGCCAACAGGCCTTGACCCTGAGGTCAACCTCAAAACCAAGCTATCAACAGCCAAGGCACTGAGAAGACATGGCTCTGAAAACTCTAGTGCTGACCCAACCTCTGGAGCAGTAGCACTGAAGCTTTCACTCCAAGACTCTTCCAGATCTGAACATGTCAGAGATGAAGATAAATGGAACCCATCTGTATCAAAGTCACTTGCACTGTTGGCTCTGGCAAAGGTACTTTGGGGCAGATTAGATCCAAGATAACTGGGTAGATGGCTCAGCATTTGGTACATTCCCAAAGGACAGTATTGAGAGAACTCCAAGCTGAATCTGCATTCTGAGGAACCTCTTCATCATCCTGTCAACCCCTTGTTTGGTCAGGTTTCTTGATGACTGGGATTCTGCCACTGCTACTGCCACCAAAGATGGTTTCAGTGTACTTTCTTTCCTGAAGGATCAATGAGTGCAGTCTGGGACTCACCAGGTCTGGGGAGAACTGGGACAGAGGAGGAGATGGACAGATCTGAGGAGCTGTTAGCTCTGAATGTCATGGCACCTTTGGATCTGAACCTAATGAGTGTATCAGGTCTGGGGAGTGCTTACAGGACTTCTCAGAGTCTGATTTCTCCTTTTCCTTTGTCTTTTCCTGGTTATGTCTTTTTGTTTGTCTTTCTCTACCTCCTCCTCTTTGTCCTTTCCTTTCTGTCTGTTTGTTCTTGGCCTTCTTATCCTTACCCACGAGCAAGGAAGCAGAGGAGGAAGGAGAAGGGATGGTAGATCCTGTTTGAGGAGGAAGGAGACCTTTTACCATTAACTTCTCTCTTCTAGTCTGTAAGGCACAGGAGTTAAAGGAAAAGCAGGCCTGACATGGAGTGTCAAGGTGGGCAGTGCTCAAACAATAAACACAAAGAGCATGGGTCCTGAAGAGGGAGCTTGTGCCCACACTCTGTACATTTCTTAAAACCCTGACCATCAGCCATTACTACAGAAACAAACACACACATGCAGTAACAATTTCTAAAATACATATGGCCGAACAGCTATGAATATACTAGATCAATGACTATAACTATGCAAATATACGAATGTTATGTACTTACCTTAACATTACATCCATGTTGTCTGATTTTCATCTAATTCAAACATATGGGTTATCGAATTCAACTGGGTCTGACCTCTGCACTGACTCTGAAGCTTCTTTGGATCCAGAGCTCTGACTCCTCCCTTACCCATAATTCCCTGGACTCCACCTTAGCAGTTCAGCTTGAGTTTGCCCCCTCTTTGTCTCATATCTGAACAATCCTATACAATCCTCCCCCCACCAATTAGATAGTCTCATTCTGCTGAGGAAGAGTGGGTACAGTGTCACATGACTGTACACAGACAGGGTATAAACGGTCTGCTCAATCATCTCAAAGCCATAGGTGACAATCTGGAAGCATGCAGGAGGGAGGGAATTTGAACTGGATGAAAATCAGACAACATGTATCTAATTTTGTTACAAGTACACAACATTTGTATCCATTGTTGTCTATTTGCATCCACTTCAAACATATGGGACAGAATCTCAAGCTGTCAAACTAGGCAGTATCACAGAAGGACATTCCTGAGTAAGGTGGAACCAAAAGAACAATGTGACCTGGACTGTACATCCAGTTTAATGTGAGACACAAATGTGCATACCATAGACCAAGTGGCTGCAGCCAGTATGTCATCAATAGAAAGTCCACTAGAGAATGCTGTTACAGTAGAAACTGCCTTAGTTGAATGGGCCTTAGGTTAACCTGGTAAGGGTAAATTCTTCTTATGATAGACAAAGGAAATAGAATCTGATAACCATCTCAACAAAGTAACCTTCACCACTGCTTTTCCAAACTTTGGTTTTGAAAATGAAATGACCAACTGATCATCTGTTCTGAACTGTTTTGTTCCATGAATGTACAATCTGAATTATCTGTGGACATCTACCATATACAACATGTACTCTCTTTTGTTTGAATATCTGGGGAAGAATACTGGTAAGTTTATAGACTGATTTAGGTTTACTTTGGATGCCACCTTAGGAATAAAGGACTTGTTGATTCTAAGAGAGACTATCCTTGTGAAATACTAAACAGGGAGGCTTACATGAGAGTGTCTGTAACTCTGAAATTTGTCTGGCTGAAGTCACTGCTGCTAGGAAAATTGTTTTCCAAGTAAGAAACTATAAATCTGCTGTGGCTGCGGGTTCAAATGGAAACTGAGTAAGAGTCTGCAGCATAATGGTGATGTCCCATAGAGGGACCGTGTCTTTAATCAGAGGTGTTAGTAAGAAAATGCCCTTCAAAAACTGCTTTAGAGATTTTTCAGTGAAGCTATAGCAGCTTCCTTGTGTCCAATATGACAATTTAAAATATCCACTATCTGAACCTTGGTGGTTGAATAGCTGGAACCTTTATCAAAGCACTTCGATAAAAATTGTAGTATGGATGGAACAGGCACTGAAAAAGGGCCGCTTTAGAAAAGGCTCAAATAGAGAATCTCTTCCATTTGCTCTGGTATATCTTTCTAGTAGATTGTTTTTGAAAAGCAGAAGGAATATTGATTACCACAGGAGGAAGCCTAGCATCTCTGGCTACATTTAAAATTGGAGGTACCATATGGTTAAATTAAAGGACTTCTGATCTGGCACAGACAGTTCACAGAGGTGAGTTAATAGGTTTGGATAGTGATCCAACATCCATGGGGGATGTGGTAACAGAGACCAAAGGTAGGGGAACCATGTCTGCCAGGGCTAAAAAGGGACAATGAAGATCACCCTGGCCTTGCACTGTCTTGCTTTCTGTATGAATTTGTTTATTATTGGCAATGGTGGAAAAGCATACAAAAGACCCGGAGGCCAATTCTGGACCAGAGTGTCTCTCAGTGACTGACACTGTGGAGGGATCAGGGCAAAATACCTGCTGCATCTGTTGATGAGATAGGAGGCAAACAGGCCACAGCAAGGTTGGCCCCAGTGACTGAAGCTGAAATATGTCACTGTAGAATTTAGGGACCATGTGTGGATAGTTCTGCTCAATTTTTCTGCTAACAAAGTTGTTGACCAAGGCAGGTGCTACAAAGCTGTGTGAAGACATCACCCATTGCCAAACTCCCATGACGTCCTAACACAGAGGATAAGAATGGGATCCCCCTGCTTGTTGATGTACCATACCACTGCCATGTTGTCTGTCTATATGGAAATCACAGCCTTGGAGAGGAGATCCTAGAATACCTGCAAAGCTAGGAGGACCACCCTCAGCTCCAAGACACTGACATGAAGACTGGCCTCTAGGGATGACCATGTATCTTGGACCATTCTCCCTTGAAATGGACCTCCACCCTAAAAGGGAGGTGTCCATGGTTACTACTTTTACTGGGGAATCTGTGTGCAAAGGATGTCCCTCAGTAACTGTTGGAGACATTATTCACTAAGCAATATGTTGTCTGCATACTTGAGTGATTCAGTTCTTTGCATGCACTGGATGAATGAGCTCACTGCATTGCAACAGTCCATTACAACACTCTCATCTAATATCTTGCTAGAGGAACCATCAGAATTGTGGATGCCATTAGCCCTAAAAGGCACAGCAGTAACCTCACTGGTGGCGATGCATGATACAGTATCTGCACGGCCTGTGAGACAAAGTGATAAAACCCTGGACTAGGGAAGGCTGACTACATGAAGTGTGGTATCTAGGCGACATCTTATAATTTCTGTTTAATAGGTTGGGGGTCAGGTGGCATTTTGGTAGCTCCACAGTTATCCCTAAGTCCATTAACAGTTGGAGCACATGGTGCAGATAGCACAACAGTAGATGCTCAGAGGTAGCAGTTATGAGTCAATCATCGAGGTACAGGAAAACTAGGATCCCCAGCAGATGCAGGTGCACTGCCACTATTGCCATGATGCCATGAGCCTGGTAAACACTCTGGGGGCTGTGGTGAGACCAAAAGGCAGGGCTCAGAACTGGTAGTGACTGACTCCTAGCTGGAAATGGATAACTCTCCTGGAGTGCTTTGCTGTCTTGATATGACAGGAGGCTTCCTGGAGATCTATGGAGCACATCCAGTTCTCCTTTCTGAGCAGAGGTAAAATGGACTGAATTGTGACCATCTGGAATTTTGTCTATTTTACAGATTGGTTTAGGTGACTGAGAGACAGAATGGGTCTGAGGTCTCCCATCTTCTTTGGTACTAAAAGAACCTCAAATAAATTCTGGATTCTAACTGGTCTTGTGGGAATAGTTGGATGAGTCTTTTTTTCTAGCAACTTTGGAATTTCTAAGGCTGCTCAGTCCCACTGAATGGGTTGAAAATCAGGGGCTTTCTTCTTTTTCTGAGGCAGAAGGGAAAAGGGAACTGAATTATCTATGGAAATTATCTTCAACACCCAAGAATCTTAAGTTGTGCTATACCAGGTTTGAGGATGCAAAGACAGATGCCCCCCCCCCCCACACGCGACTGCCTCCAGAGTCCAGCAGTTGGGCAACTGGTGAAGAGTGCTGACAGATTTTTCTCATTAAAAGGACCACAGAAAGCCCTGGCTATGAGGTCTGCCTCTGTCTCTAGGGTGTTGTCCATTAGAGTCCACCCCCTGCTATGGGGAGGCCTATAACCTGCAAAGTTGTGGAAAAAATGTGTGACATATGTAACATCTTCTTCCCCTATCTCTGATTCCTACAGAAAGATCTTTGTGAGGATGAGACTCAGACTCCCACTGCACAGAGAGTCTTACCATCTTGTTGACTCTTGTGAGTGTGTCTTTCATCTTAGCTCCAAATACAGTTAAACCATCACAGGGGGCATTCACAAAGGATCACTTAAAGCCTTCTACAAAGACGCATCCAGGCATGGTGGCACATGGTAATGTCACTGCCTGCTGATCTGGACATGCCATCAGTTGCACTGAAAAGCAAATGCATGGCCATACTCGAGGTGGATTATAAAGTAGAAAGTTGGGAGTCCATAGTTTTCTGAACATCTGCAGGCAATACCCCTAAGAGGGACTTGGTTATCTCTTTGGTCAAGTCTCTTTGGAATCTGATTAGGTGATCCAAATAATTCAGTAATCTAAGAGCGAAAGTCACTGATGCACAAACCTGCTTCCCAAACCTGTTCATCACCCTTAACTCTCAGTTAGGGGAATGAACAGATGAACTCTCTTCAGAAAGTTGTTTTCTTGTGGCTGCTGCTACCACCATAGGTTCCACTGGTGGACCCTTGCTCCAGTGTGTCCTGTCCTTAGGAGAAGATAAAATGTGATCTGCTTTCTTGGGTATGGGTTCCACCACATCAGGGTCCTTCCATGCCTGTTGAGCATAAGGTCAATATGGGGATCAATGGGTGGTACCACCCAAGATGATGCTGGGCCAGAACCAACAGCTTCCAAGAACACTGACTCATCAGGTGAAGGGTCACGGATGATCAACACCTTCTCTCTTTTATCCATTCGAGTGCATCATCAAAGGTGATGTCTTCAGAGAGGGAATGAGGAGAATTTTCCAGTTCCTCTAAGTCCGCAAGTCTGTATCCAGTGAGGTCCTTCTGGGGTAATATCAGATGGCTCTGAATTAGACTGGGAACTGCCAAAGTAGACATCCCCTGAAGCCTATGGGACCAACTGCCCCTGACCAACAAGATGATGAGGGGCACAGCAAGCCCCCACTGTGGCTTGGACAGAGCTGAATTGATCGGAGACACCTTATCCTTGAACCTACCAAGACCTTTTCGAAAGCCTTGAAGGCTGAAGCTGCAACAGGTACACAGGATCCCCTCCGATCCAAGGATGAAAAGGAACCCTTGGCAACAACAGCTCCAGTCCCCAAAGCTGACCTCAGAGCTGAGCTATCTAGGGTTGAAGCCCCGAGAGGGAGAGATGGCTCTGAGAACCTCAGAGTCAACTTACCCCCTCCCCCAGAACTTGGAACTTTGGCTCCAAGTCTCCTCTCGATATGATGACATTTGTGATGATACAGACAAGGAAGCAGTTGGTGTCAAAGTGGTTAACAACTCCAGTGCCAACAAAGATGCTCTGGCTTCACTTGGATGCAATAACACCAGACCTAAAGAGCAGAGCAGTATGTGATTGATGAATAAAGGGGTAAAATGGCCATAACTCAGTACAGGGATAACCCCAAGCTAAATTTTTGTCTTCAAAAGCGTCCTCATCATCCTGTCAACATCTTGAAACTTGGAGATGATCGAGCAGATGAAGCCACCAATGGTGGTCTGTAGCATCTTCTTTCTTTACTCAAATAATTTTATTTTCAATTAAAAATAACATTTACATAATATTTTTAAATATCATTTTAAACAACTATATACAATATTTACAATAGCCTGACTTTCAACTATATACAAGTATTTTCTTTCTTGAAGAATAACTTTGCAGTCTGAGACTCACCAGTTCTGGAAAGTGCCTAGGTCTTGAAGATGGAGACTAAGCCGAGAAACTATCGGTTCCAATCTGCATACACATCTTGGGTTGGGACCAAGCAAAGATGTCGTCTCTGGAGAGCACCTTTTAGCCATATTTGATGGGGATTTGTCTGGCTTTCCTATCTGAATCTTTTTCTTTCCTTTTTTCTCCTTTTCTTTGTCTGATTCCTTGTCCTTTTTTTCTTTTCACTCTTTTCTTTAGATTTTGTTTTGTCTTGCTTGTTCGGAGAATAAGAACTTGAAGGCATCACCCCTGTCTGTGTGGGAAGGAGCCCCTTAAGCACTCATTTTTCCCTTCTAGTCTGAAGAGCCCTTGCACTGAAGGCAGCAAAAAACTGACAGTCTACATCTAAATGGGCCATGCTGAAGCAACAGGCACACTTGAGTGTGGATCCGTGGGGTGGGAGCTTATCTCCACACTACAAACATTTATTGAATCATTCTGAAGTCCATGAAAAAGCAAACAGGCAGGATCCTAAAAAAAAAAAAAAAACACTCCAGCACTCCAAAACAAAGTTTCAAGTGTAATTCCTTTAATTCCTTGAATATCTCGTAAAAACAATAAACAACTAAAATAGGAGAAACAGCCTCCAACCAACATAACCATCACAGACCGGTTTCGCAAAAAAAGCGTCATCAGTGGAAAGGCATGCAATTTCCTGTTCATTTAAGTAAACTCCATTTAAAGAGACATGCCCCTATTTCAAGAGTTGTACCAGTTCCAAACACATAGTGGAAATACATACTTAAATACACCCAAACCTGCATGAATATATATCTAACAAGTACACGTGTATCAAAATTCATGCTATAAATATTTTTTCAACTCTCAAATTAATACACGTATTTAAAAAACACAAATATACATATGCATTCAAATATACACATATATACATATTTATAAACACATACATGTGTATGTAAATACAAAAACATACTTATACATATATTCAGAAGCTTGTACTTGCATATACATATACACATAAAACATTCTTACTTCTTAATATATGCACATGTACAGTCCCATATTAGGAATAGTGTTATATAAAAAACTAATTACCAGTGTTCATTCAAACCTAGCTTATACATAGCCCCAAGATTCACTATCCACATGTTCTCTTTACGGACGGTCTAACAACATATGTTTATAAGAATTAGTGAAACCCTTACCCCTAATGCATTCTAATCCTATAAAAATAAAACGTGCCGAAGGATATGACATTTTATGTTTATAAAGGGCACTTCGAGGACACTGACAATTTATATCACTTAGATGTACAGCAATCCTAGTTTTAAAAGCCCAAGAAGTTTGGCCAACATAGAATGCACCACATTGGCAGATGGCCATCTATATCACCCATTCAGTACTGCAAGTAATTAATTGTCTGATGGAGTATACTTTGAAAGTGTTAACAGAGGTAAAGGACTTGGTGCAAGATACCACCAGACAATAAACACAATTACCGCATGTGGCACTCCCCACTGGCATATTGCCATCTAAATCCTGTTTATTAACCCTCCATCTTTTATACCACGACAAATGTTCCTGTATATTCCTGCCTCTCCGGTAACCAAACTCACAATAATCACCCAAACATTGGGCAAAAAAAGTCATCCATCTTAAGTATATACCAAAACCTATTTAGGACTTCCCTAATCTTAAAACTATTACTACCATAGGTAGAAATAAACCTGATATTCCTACTATTCCTATCCATATCATAGCCTGAATTCAAAAGGTCCTCCCTTTTAATTTGACTAGCTGCTGTACCAGCTTGTTTAACTAAGGTTTCTCTATACCTCCTTAGTTTAAACCTCTCTTCATTTTATCTTTTTCAAGTTGAAAATCATTGTCATCACTACAGATACGTCTGAGCCTCAGGAATTGGACATTCAGAATATTCAGAACTGTATGTCTAGCGTAGTAACTATCAGCCATAAGTAAGGAATTCTTTGTGAAGGGTTTACAATAAATTGTAGTAGCCATGGTGCCATCAGTAAGCTTTGTGACACTGACATCCAGAAAATCAATAGTAAACAATTTTAGTTTACCCACAAAGTGGATGTCAAATTCATTAGCATTCAAATAACCTACAAAGGAGTTCCACCGGTACATATTACCAGACTAAATGTGCCAACAATCATCCAAAAATCTCCTCCACATAACCAGTTCTCTTCTGAAGGGGTTAGAATCCTCATAAATCAGGGCCTGTTCTAAATAACCCATGAAGAGGTTTGCATAAATTAGTGCAAACGTTGTACCCATGGCTGTACCTTTAGTTTGCAACTAACACTCATTTCCAAAATAAAACACATGACTTTCTAATACCAGTCTAGTCAGCCTTAATATAAACTCAATCTTTTCAAGAGAGTATGCACCTGATATCTGTAACCAGTTATTTAACTGCTGCAAGACCACCCTCATGGGGTATACTTGTATATAGGGACTGTACATCAAGCACACCCATGAAGGCACTATTAGAAACCTGAACATCACTGCTAATTTTATGGAACTCAGTAGAATCCTTAAGACGTGCTCTTAAAAAACCTAATAAAGGCTTCAATAAAGACTCCAAATACATAGATAGTGGTTCTGTCAATGAACCCTGACTGGAGACTATGGGTCTACCGGGGGGGGGGGGTTAACCACAGTCGTATGTATCTTGGGTAAGATGTAAAAATATTGTTGTTTAGGATCATCCACCCTTAATTCACCCTCTAACTGCTCAGCAATCAAGCCCTTCTTACTAGATTCTGTAAGAAAATCATCAATAAGTTTTTTTAAATTGTAACATGGGGTCCAGAGGCAACTTAAAATAAAATCTTCTCTCATTAAGCTGTCACCTAGCCTCAGTCTCATAACTGGGGGAATCCCAGAGCACCACTGCCCCACCTTTATCTGCTGAAGTAATAACTAAATCATTATTTCTCAACTTTTTAAGAGCTTCTTTCTCATATTTATTCAGGTTACTGCCATAATTCTTAAAAATAAAAAGAAGTTATGTACTCACCATAACATTTCATGTGAGTTGTCCATCTTGCCTTCATTCTGTACTTGTGGGTTCCGACTCGGCCATTTACAAAAGCTCGAGGTCTCCAACTAGCTTGTGGCTTACTCCCTATCCCATGATGCTCTGGGGCATTCCTCAGATCTTGTTTGCTGGTATACTAATATATGTATATAAGAATTCATTATTTTATAAGCCAAGAAGAGGTTCAGAGAACAACAGATGCCAAATAGTAACCTCTCGATCTTCCATGAGCCAAAGGTTGGGGGTATAAGGGTGGGACATAAGAATGAAGGTGAGATGGACAATTCACATGGAACGTTATGGTGAGTACATAACTTCTTAATGTGAAATTGTCCTATCTTGGCTTCATTCTGTACATGTGGGACAGCATCCCTAGCACCATCTTTCTTGGGTGGTTCAGAACAGTGGACCCAAAAGAGGCCCTGTCCCTGGACACCAAATCCACTTTGTAATGAGTGATAAAAGTATGAGGCCTTGCCCACGTTGCTGCCACCTAAATGGTATCAATTGGCAATTTTACATGAAAGGCAGGAAGAGGTCAAAATAGCTCTGGTAGAGTGAGCTCTTATTTTGTCTGGAAGTTGTTTGTTTACTGACTGATAAATGTGATGCAATCTGACAACCATCTGGATAGAGTGGTTTTTGCTACTAAGGCACCTTTCTTGCTGTCTGAAAAGGATACAAACAATTCATCAGTCTTTCTAAAGTCCTTTGTTATGTGTAAATAGAAGAGTAATTGTCTATGTACATCAAGTTGGTGTAACATGTGTTCTGCCTTATTGCCATACTTGGGGAAAAAAATGGCAAGTCGATGGACTGATTTAAGTTTGATGCTGAGACTACTTTTGGTAGAAATGACGGGTTTGTGCAAAGTGAAACAGCATATACGGGGGTTTCGTAGGTTCATAAATTAGTACTAGTCTAACTGCCCTTGCAAGCCATTTTAAGCCTAGCCAATTATCCCTTGTGGGGCTCAAACCCTGCACCTTGTGTTTGTAAGGCAAACACCTTAACCATTAGGCCGCCCTCATAGATAATGCATGTAACTCCAAAACCCTCCTAGCTGAAGTGAACGCCACTAAGAAAATTATCTTCCAGGTTAAGAACTTCAAGTCACAGGATGATGCAGGTTCAAAGGGAGGAAGAATTATATGGGATAATACAAAATTTAGGTTCCATGGAGGTAGCGGTGGTTTAATGGGTGGTCTTAACAGGTTAATACCTCTCTAGAATGCTTTACAAAGTCTGGGAGACATAACATTCGGTCCCCCTCCTTCAAAATGAAAATTAGAGATTGCTGCTAATTGTACTCGAATAGTAACTGCCACTGCTCCATCATGAAAAAGCTTTGCTAAGAAATCCAGTATGGAAGATATAGGTGCAGAGAAAAGGTAAATATGATTTTTTAAGGCCCAGGAGGAAAATCTTTTCCATTTGCTGAAATATAATCTTCTTGTAGAAGCTTTGTGAGAAGAAATCAGGATATGTTGTACTGAAGTTGAAAGGTCAAGTAGCCTAGCTATGTTTGGAATCGGAGCAGCCAAGCTGTCAACTTGAAGGTTTGAAGAGATGGATGGAGCATTCCTGACGGATGGGTCAGAAGGTCCAGCACTGGGTCGAGAATCCAAAGCTCCTCCTGAAGATGAGGCCACAAAAAGGGGAACCAAATTTGACGAGGCCAGTAAGGGGCTACAAGAATTAAGGTCCTTCCCAATGTGCTGGCTTTCTGAAGAACTTTGGGTATCAAAGAAAATGGAAGGAAGGCATAAAAGAGACCCGAGGGCCAATCGTGTACAAGTGCATCCCTTGGAGATTTCCCCAGGGGGGGAATTAGAGCAGGGTAGCTGCTCCATTTGGCGTTCATAGACATGGTAAAAAGATCACAGCAAGGCTGGCCCCATTTTCAGAAAATCATTTCCGCTATGTATCGCTTTAGGGACCATTTGTGAGGCTTCAGAATTGCTCTGCTGAGCTTGTTCGCTATCGTGTTGGATTTCCTGGGATGTGCATTGCTACCAGAAAGCATTGGGAGGAGGTTGCCCACTGCCATACTCTCAGGGCCTCTCGACAAAGGGGGTAAGATCTTTTTCCTCTTATATACCATACCACTGACATATTGTCCTTTTGGATCGCAATCATTCCTAGTGGAAGAGAGTCCTGGAATGCCTGCAATGCAAGAAGTACCGCTCTCATCTCTAGGACATTGATGTGCAAGTGGGCCTTGTGATCCTGCCAAGTGCCTTGGACTGTCCTTCCTTGATAATGCCCCCCCACGCTATGTGGAAAGCATCTGTGGTCACTGTGGCAAGCAGTTGTGGAAGAACAAAGGATCGACCTAAAGTCACTTAACTGGAGTGAAGCCACCAGCAAAGGTCTCTCCTGCAATATTATGTTAACATAATCTGGTGCGACGTTGGAAGTTCATGCATCGACCACTCAGTGAACAGCAGTCACTGTAGAATCCTCATGTGCAGCTCCACTAAGGGAATTACGTTTATAGTTGCTGCCATGGTGCCTAGTACTTTTAGAACTGTCCTTGCTTGAGTCTTCCTTTTGAAAAGGAGGTCTAGAACCTGTACCCGAAGTGCTTGTAGTCTCTCTGGTGGAAGCTTTACCATCATTGTTGTAGTGTCTAAATCTGCGCCTACAAAAATGATATGTTGTGATGGCAATAAGGCAGATTTTTCATAGTTTTTTGTGATCCCTAGATGAGAACAGAGTTTCAAAGTAGTGTCTCTTGCTTCTGTTAGTAAATGCTTGGTGGTGGTGGTTAGGAGCCAGTTGTCTAGATATGGAAACACTCAGAATCCGAAACATCTCAGGTGAGCCATAACTACTGACATACACTTGGTAAACACTCTGGGGGTTGTAGTGAGACCAAAGGGCAGAGCTCAAAACTGGTAGTGACTGGCTCGCAGCCAAAAGCACAGATGACTCCTGAATGGTCTGTCCATTTTTGTGTAAGTAGTACTCATCCTGGAGGTCTATAGAGCACATTTAATTGTCTTTTCCCAGAAAAGGAAGTATCAACTGCCGTGTTACCACCCGGAACTTCGTCTTTTTTACAGATTTGTTCAGTCTGCTGAGATCCAGTATGGGTCTCCAGTCCCCTGTTTTCTTCAGAACTAAAAAGAACCTTGAGTATGTCTCGGTTCCTATTTGGTCTGCAGGGACTGGTTGGATGACTCTTTTTTTCTAGCAACTTCTGTATTTCTAGGGTTGCTTGTTTTCTGTGACTGGGTGGAACATTCAGAATGTTTTTTATGTGTGGGGTGGGGACTGAAAATGGTATGGAGTAACCTGTGGATATGATGCTTTCTACCCACTTGTCTCTTGTTATTCTTAGCCAGGCATCTGGGTGCAAGGATAATCAACCCCCAACTGCCTCCAGAGAGAGACAGATGGGCCTCCTTTCAGGAGCACTGAAAGGGCTTATCAAAGAAGGATTCTCTGTCACCCTGGTTTTGTGGACCCCCTCTGCTGCGTGGCAGGCATCTTCATTACTGCTTCCCCCTCTGCCCTTGGGGGAAGGCTCACCACGCGTGTCTTGAAAAACTCTCTGGGATTTTTGAAACCACATTTTTCTTCCCATTTGACCTTTAAGATAAGGCATAGAAGATGTGGAAAAATGGACCCAGATGGCAGAGAGAGTTTTTCCTTCTTGTTCACACCTGGTTAGTGTGTCTTTGACCTTAGGCCCCAAAAAAGTATGAGCTGCTGAAGGGGGGTGTTAAAGGATGACTTGAAGGGTTCCACAAAGTTACACAAGTGCATCCAGGAATGTCTCGTAAGGGAAATTCCTGAACCTGCTGCCCTACTCACTCCATCGGCTACATAAGAAATGAGCCTCATGGATGAGTTTACAACTGAATTTAAGGTGGAGAGCTGGGAGGACACTTTATCTACTACCCCTGCAGCTACTGAACCCTGGAGAGCATATCTAAGCTCCTTCAGGAGATCTCTCTGCAATCTGGTGAAGTACGTAAGATAATTCAGGGGACCTGCTCAAAAAAAAGGTTTAGATAGTAAGAAAAAAACACAATTCTAAATTTGAATATAGATATGTAACAAGCTATGCAAACGCGCACGCACACACACACACACACACACACACACACACACACACACACACACACACACACACACACACACACTATTCAAACTTTAACTCCAAAACTGAAAATGTCATCTTGACAGGAAAAATATTCAAAACTACCCTGTAAACTAACTACTCACAGCGAACAAAAAAAAAATATATACTAACTGCTCAATGAACGAGCAACTATTCAGGCCTAACTATAACAACAGCCAGAATATTAACAACACACCTGTGAAGACAGAAAAGAAACACTTTCTAAATAAGCATAAGCTAAAGAAGTAACTAATTAGAAAGGGAGGGAAATACGTAAGTGTAAAGGTCACTGAAGAAAACATGCACTTTCCATATCTGTCCATTGTACGTGGCTGTTTGTTCGGGGGATGGACAGAAGTGGATGTCTCTGACAATTCCTTCTTGGTGGCCACTTCCACCACCACAGCATCTACTGTGACACCTTTTGTAAGAAAAGGTTTGTCTTCAGGGGATGTGATGAACTTATTTGGTCTCCGGGGAACAGGCTTCACTGAATCTGGAAACTCCCACTCCTTTCGACAAACTAAATCCATAAGTTCATTGAAAGGCAGAGACACCCAAATGGTGGAAGGGTGAGACCCAAAGACCTTCATGTAGACAGACTCCTCATCAGAAGGGTTGATAGGCTTCCAGCCACCTGTCTGCTTAAGGATTTTTAGGATGTCTGCAAAGGTGACATCCTCAGAGGGCAAATGTGGGGACACTTCTGACTCATCGAGGTCTGTGTCTGATGTGATCAACTCCTCTGGGGTGTCCAAATGCTTCCTCTTGCATAATCTCTTGCAAGGGACTTCTTCAGAAGGGCATTCTAGAGAGGTTTCAAAAGAGAGGGTTTCACCCGCTGGGGCACCCTGAGGACTTGGGTCTCCACGTCTGTGTGGAATTGGTTGTGCTGAGATGGACACCAGTGCCTTTGGGGGAGGAATGGCTAGATCTGAGAGTGGGGCTGCCCATGGGGACAGTGCCCTCCTCATCACCTCTAAGGCCCCCAGCCCATGATCCGAGGAAGCTTCTGGCTCCAAAGAACCAGAAGGTATCTCTGGCACCAAGGGGGTTGGCTTCAATGTTGATGTAGGAGCCAAACTCAAACACGCCGCGGCCCTGTGAGGCAAGTTCAGATCCAAAAAACATCTGATCTGACTGTCCTCCCTGGACCCGACTAGAGAATGTCAGCTCCTAGACTCTTCAGACAGTACCAAGGAAGTCGGAGTGGTCGGAGCCAAAGATCCTGGAGTAGGTTTTGGCTCCAACAGTTCCACTACTACCAGCTCTGTGCATTCTGGCTCCGAAACCCCAAGTCGGGTTGGAGAAGGAATCAATGGTGAAAGGGCAGGTTTAGTCAGTTCTGAAGTCCTCTGGGTCAGTTCCGGCAAAAGTATGACTAGCACCGGTGTCCTCAACAGCCTCTGTACCACGCGATCCACATCAAAGTCAGAAAGGCTTCTGTAGGATCGAGAGGAGGGGGCTGGAGATCTTACAGTCTGAAAAATAGGTGACCTTAGTGTCGGAGAAACTGGCTCCAGTTCCGGGGACTGGCTCCGAGTTTGGAACACCAACGGCTCAGATGTAGAAGGAGCCAAGGTGGAAGGTCTTTCAGACCCAACAGGTTTTGCCCATCCCTGGGGAAGCTGTTACTGGCAATGCTGGCTCTGTTTTCCTTAATTTTCCTGTCAAAGAGAGAGAGAAAACTAAACTTTTATCTCCTCCTGTGTGAGTAATTTATTGGGCTTGGCTTAGGGTTTTGTGCAGGCTCTTGACCCTTCTTATAAGGTGTTTTTTGGTGAAAAAGGGATTCATCTTTTCCTGAAGAGGTTCAAGAATTAGAATCTTTAAGGGATTGTGAATGGACAGACACAGTTTTTTCTCCCCGGGTTTCTGATTCAGATTCTGAGGATAGTGTTATATTTGATTCTCCCAGTGAGGGATTCTGATAATATTTCCATGATGAACCAATGTTTTCAGTAGGAGAATACTGAGGTTTCTTAGTCCCTAAGAAAATGTTATAATTTGCTACAACTGGAATTTCCAGAACATTCACCCATCTCTCCAGTGTTGAAGCACTGGAGGATATTATGGTCTCAGCCTGCTCCCCCTAAGAAAGTTAATAGAAGCTGTGTAGTCTTTCAGGTTTTTATATTCTAATCACAAACCTGACCAACCAGCTATAGCTTAAGTAAATCCAGCTGTTGCCAAACATTTTGTTATTTCTAATCCTTTATCTGAACTTCTTCTTTCGGCTTTTCCCGGTTAGGGGTTGCCACAGCAGATCACCTGTTCGCTCATGATTGGCAGCACAGTTTTACTGTGTCGAGTTGCCAGCCCAGTGCCCAACCTTCCACAGAAGGTACACATACACACATACTCACGCCTGGTAAATCTTTTGTTAAGTTTGGGAAAAAAAGTGCATACTTCTGCAACTTTGAGTTTTAGAGTTCTAAACTGTCTGGCTCATATGTTAAAGTTTATACTGATTAGCTGAAAGCATGAAGAATATTTTGGCTTTAGTTTCCTCTTGTGAGGAACAATCTGAATACTTTAGTTTAGTTTATTTTATTCCTAAAGTCACTACTCACTGTTTGAAATGTGTTTATGATTCTGTAAATACTACTACCAGGGCTGCTGCCACTACTGATGTTTTAAGGGGGGTGTCGGGTGTGTTCTCAGTACCTCTCAGATGATGTCAAAAATGAAATTTTGAATTCTCCCCTTGATAAATATTAAGGTTTTGGACCCTGTGCTGTAGGGGTATCAAAAATGTGATGAGAGAGGTAAGCTGATTTACGGAATCTGTCAGATTTTTCAGACCTCCTTCTCTAAATTCATCAAGGGATTCTATGCTCCTTTATCTAAGTTTGACAAGAAATAAAATAAACTGTCTCAGCAGATGTTTAAAAAATCAATGGCAAGGAGGTTCTAAAAAGAAAGCTGGAGCACCCCAGAACAAGAGGAAGTCAAATAAGTCAAAATATGTTTATAAAGGATATTCCCCTCCCACCCACACTGCCAGTTCATTATTTCTTCAAAAAAGTCTATCTCCCTTTCTCTCTTTGGAAACAGTTTCAAACAAATGGGTGCTGAATGTGATCCTTCTAGGATACACATGGCGGTGAGAGGTAATTCCTCCTTTCCAGGGGGATTCATCCGCTAGACCAAACTCTTCTCTTTCCTCCTGTATTACATCATATGCTGTTTCAGGGGGGTAATAGAGTCTGTTCCTCCTCTCCAGTTAGGAGAAGAATTTTACTCAAGAATGTTTTAGTGCTAAAGAAAGAAAACTCAAAGATCAGGTCTAGATCTGTTGTTCTTGAATCAGTCTGTTATAGTGGGCAAGTTCAAAATGCTTTCAATGCACAGCCTGTTAGCCCCCCCCCCTTCCTCTTTGAGTTTTCTAGTAACCTTAGATTTAAAAGATGGATTTCATCGCAGTCATATTCATTTAGATTTCAGACATTTCTTAAAGTTGCATGCATCCAAATCACAACATCAGTTCCCTGCCTCACCCTTTGGGCTATCCACAGGCCAAAGGTGTCCACAAAGTGTCTAGCTCCTGTGACAGTCCACTGCAGGCTATAGGTATTCACATTTTTTTCTGTATTTAGACAATGTGGTTATCCATTAGTTTGGAACTGGACAGGGGTAATTACCATAAGCTTCCTCACAGACTAGATTTTCCGCACACAATATCAGTGATGTTTGATACATACTGACTCAAAACAACTACAACTGATTGCCTGGATGATAGGGTCTTAATTCCCTTTAGGTTTCTGTTTTCTGAGGACATGTAGCAGGTATTACTGGGGCAGGTAAGCATGCTGCTAGAAAATCATAAATAAACAAATGGAAAAGATTTTTCTAGTTGGTGACAACGAAAGAACCGTCACCCATTCAAGGCTAATGTTTCTCTAGTTTTACAGTGAGTTACTATTCTGCGGGCGTGTCTTACTTTTCTATCAAGGTTAATGTTTTGGCCATTTTAGCATATCTGCCCATGGAGACCCCTCTTTCATTGCATTCTCATGCGAAAATGTTTTTGAAAGGGACTTTGCACGACAGACCTCCCAGAAAATCAGTGGCTCCTCTTTGGAACCTTAATTTTGTGTTAGAGAAGCTAATACTTGCTCCATTTGAATCAGAACATCTAGCTGACTTGAGGTTCTTAATATGGAAAACAGTTTTGCTGATTACTCTAACCTCTGCAGGAAGAGTATCTGAGTTGCAGTTTCTTATGTTAGGCAACCTTATCTCATCTTCCAAAGAGATAGGGTTAAGAAAGGATACTTCATACCTTGGATGCCCAGACAACTCAGGTGCTATCTTAACATAACAAAAATATTTCAGAACTTCTGATCAGTTCATTTCTTATGAAGGTAAGAAGAAGGGACAACCTCTGTCAAAGCAGACTTTTTCCAAATGGTTGTCTAAGTCTATTACCTTTTGTTATTCTCATCACAACATAACTATTCCAGGTAGGGTCAAGGCTCACTCTCCCAGGGCCTTGGCTTCATCTATCTATGTTTTTTTGGAAAGGGTTGGACTCTAGTTCAAGAAGCAGCAACTTGGTCCAATGTGCATACATTTACAAAACATTATTAATTAGATTATTTTCCAGGATCCAGTGTAGGTTTTGTTATAACTGTTCTTCAGGGGTTCCAGGATTCTGACCCTTCATTCTCTTCCCTTTTTTCTAAGCTCTGGTAATCTACCCATATAACTTAGGCTTCTGCAGCAGTGATCTAATGATGAACAAAGTACAGTTTGGTAAGTTAACTTACCATAACAGCAACTGCTCAAATCAATCACTGTTGCAGTAGGGTGTAATTTTTTTTTAATTTACCCTTTTTCCTAGCATATATCTAAAAGACGGGGTACTGACCTTCCTTATTCTGAGTCAACAAAGTGTTAAAGGTTTAGCACCCAAACCACTGAGTTTATACTTCTCTCCTTGAGCTGTTCAGCGGTTATGGTGCATGGAACTTGGCCTAAAACTTTGAATAGTGGCCCATTGTCATATCTTTGGCATATATCCCATATAGCTGAGAATATTCAAACATCTACTGTTATGCTAAGTTGAAGTACACAGCTGTACTTTCTTCTGTAAGGGCTTGCTCATTGAAATTTTGTCATTTTCATATAGCCAGTAATAACCACACTACTGCTCCATACAGCATTTTCAGCTTCAGCAGTTTATGACATCTGTGAACATACAGGACAGCTAAAGAACTGGGCTCTGTATAGCTTTCCCACTCCACTTCCCATTCCTTCGTCCTTTCTTCCCTGGCTTCCTTGAATCCTACTACTTGTAAACCTGGCAGTATTTCTGTGACAGGGAAGTCCTAAAACCCATGCCAGCTTTTCATAAATACATTTGTCTGTGTTGCAGATGTCACTCGTGTTCTCTATTTTTCTTCTCTTAGTATTAACTGCTTCCAGTATAGCAAATCCATATCTTAATCCCCGATTCCCTTATTTCTTCACAAGTATGCATGCCCATTGCTTTTTGACTTCTATTCCCATTTGTGTAGTGGCCATCCTTTACAGACAGTCCACTGGCTAAATATATTTTTCTCTTTTAAGGCCTCTAGAAATGTAAATAGCACTATACATTTGGCTTTTCAAGTGACCTGTACAGAAGACAAGGGCTGCCACCAAAATCCATCATCAGCATGCATTTAGTAATACAGCTGTTTCATTGCAGCACAAATAAACTATGTTGCCTGTCCAAGTTAGGAGTGATTGTTTTGCCCTGTTTAGCTTTTTTGAGATTTGCTTCAGCTAGTGTGCACTTTAACCCCTTCCCCCCTCTGGAAGTGTGCAAGTTTGCATGTTTACGTCTTTTAATAGTAAATCATAGCTGTTTTGCCCAGTACTATGAGAGTAGGGTCTTTGCCAAGATTGCCTGTGACCTGTTTTCAGCTAGCAATCCATGTGCTGCATGGTTGCCCAGAATAAGAGGAGGACTGAACATAGGCCAGCTTTCCTTCCAGAGAATGCTAGGGACATAATCCTGTACAACTCACACTTTATTAGAGCCTAGGACTAGCAGTTACTCTAAGCATGAACTAGCATTCATATTGTAGCCATAGTTGAGACCACTGAGGACTGATTTACTGAAATCTTTTTAGTCAAGATGACTCAAACTGGCAACTCAGCAAGGGTTTTCATGTTTATGTGTGGGAGGTGGGTTACCATTCACATCACTTAGTGGCACGTTCTCTAAACATCATATCATTGAGTCTGATTTTTCAAATGTCATTTCATTGAGTGGCTGCTGTGATGAGGGTAGAACTTATGTTAAGATTTAGTCCAGTGTTTCAACAAAATTATGTTTGACAGATTGGTTCAGACTTCTCATTGATCAATGTTTAGCTGATTCATCAGATGGAAGCAGAATCATAAGAGGTATGGGAATTCCATGCAAATAGCTACCTATGTTTACTAAAATAACTTACTACGAGGTCATCAGATCTCAGCTTTAGTTGTAAAATCTTTAGAGTCGCCAGTCCAGAGCATCTTTCTCAGTCAGATGGGCTTTGGGGAATCCAGTCACAACAGCCTGTACGTCTCCCTTCTCCATAGTACAATCATGTCTCCTTTTAATCTTTGTGTTGATGACCATTATAGATCTCGATCTTACTCCCCCCTCCCCCATATGCATCCCTATCAGTTGATTGAATTTTCAGAAACTTGAAATTCATATGGTAGAGACCATATGATTGAGTTTTTGAAAACCCAAAACTTTTTAATAGAGATCGTGGTACAGTGCGGATTGGGAAATGTACCTTTTTCCTCACTGTAGTTCAATCTTGGAGTTGCTATATATAATTTTCAGAGGGTGTGGGGGGCTTCCCCCTGTCAAAAATGTAAAAAAGGTAGATATTTGTGGGGGTTTTTTTTGTTTTTTTTTTGATGTTCAGGTTTTTGGGAACTTGATCATATGGTCTCGACCATATGAATTTTGAGTTTCTGAAAACTCAATCATCTGAAATAGACCTATATATATATATATATATATATATATATATATATATATATATATATATATATATATATACATATATACAGAGAGAGAGAGAGAGATGTGCCGAGGTGGCACTGGTCCATAAATCAGTCCTGGTAGCTGCTCACTCCCCTCCTCTTCCTGCCAGAAGAAGGCACTAAATGGCACTTCCACACTGGAAGGAGACCCCCACCCCCAATGAGATAATGGGGGATACAAACCAAGTAATAGGAGCAGATGGACAATAGGTTGTTTTCTACAAACAGGACCTGAGGTAATGAAAAACTCAGAAATCTTAGCTACTATCTGTCTCCCAAGCATGCTAGCCATAACAGCTGTAATCAGAGGTTTACTCACCACATTTCTTGGCAAATAAACTGATACTGTCACTTCAAGTCATGTGTTCATATATATGCCAAACAATACTGGTCTTGATGATCATAACATCCACTGATTTAACTGTTTCCTCTATCACTGTCTCCCATTTTTTCTAGCCATCTTATCAGCTTGACTTCCACTGCTATACTTGTCATCTTTATCATCTTCTTGTAGCAATGTATCAGTGGCTTTGTTAAGGTTCATGTGTACCACACTTACTGGTTTCCCCTCAATGTTTGTGTCAGTCATAAAAATGTGTACCACACGTATTGGTTTCCCCTTAATGTTTGTGTCAGTCATAAACATGTATCAGATTTTCCTAGCAAGATACTCTTTGTGTGAGGTTGTAATGTTTCTCATATTGTACCATTTCAGAAGCACATGATCTTTACTTTAAAATGCCAGACTGACTCAGTGAAATAAGCCATATAAGTGTTATTCTGGAACATTTATTAAGTAACTTGTATACCTGGCTTAGAATATAAGTGGATACGCTAAAAAAAAAAAAAAAAAAAACATAAGTCCCCAGAGACGACAGCATTTTGCTGTCTTATCTTACTACTGATCAAGGAGTTCAGTGCCTTGAAGAGGTGTGTCAAGAAGGTTTCCTCATTTGCCTGTTGGGGATTTAGCTGGCTCCAGAATCATCTCACCTGTTCCCATTTCCAGTCCCAACTATTGAGGAAGGCACTGGGAAAGCTGAGTGGCCATCTGGATTTTGGACTGGAGGACAATCTCCAAAGACCCTCTCTACAGCCTCCATTGAGGGGGGGGTATCACATGCTCCTTTTTATTTTGATTGTGTTTATGTTTTAGCTATGGCTACAAACTTTGGTGTACACATCTGCAGTATGGTATGGCTGTGCTTATTCTTCGTCAAAGAGGAACTTGGGAATAAGATCCTGGATTCACAATTTTTGTGGGATTTTGTTTCATCTAGCCTTTTCAGGACCATTTTGATGACTTCCTAAAAAGGCAACAGTCTCCATCCTTTGTGGAAGGCCTGTATGAACCCCTTCTTTTTGCTAGACCTACCTAAAAGAGGATGAGACCTTCTCAGGGTTCAAGTAATGGCCTCAGTGCCACAAGTCTTGCTATCACCTATGGTGATGACTGTATCAGGATTACTACTACAGTCTTGACCCTGGTCTGAGGTTACCCACAGGAGTACCAAGTGTCAAGACTTCATGCAAACTTAGAGAAATACCACAAGGTATCAGTGGATTCTGGATTTCACTTGTAGTCACATTCTGGAACTGAAAGACCTTCTCCAGAGAATGATTAATTCAAGTGTGATTGCATATTGCCTAAGAATTATTATAATAGAAACCCAAAAATGAATGAAAGCATAATACTGGGGCATTTGGACTTAAAACTATATGTATACAGTGAGATGTTGATGGCAAATGTCGCATCTCATAAGTTAACCCAAAAAGATATGTATTCAGTGATTGCTTAGAAATGGTGAGTGTCAGGGGTATCTGCAGTCACCCTGGCAAGATATTCTAAAGACTTGATCCCTAAAAAGTAAAGTAGCATTCCTCTGAGTCAAGTCAGACCCTTGAAACCTTCAATATCCTCAAGGGAGAAGTATGTAAGGCATGTGCCAGCCACTATCAGACCAGAAGCTCCCTAAAGTAATGGAGACCGAGGATATTCTTGGTGTTTCACTGTTGCAGTCTAAACTGACGGGATTTCTCTCCATGGAAGCCCTTGGCCAGCCTGACTACCAGAGAATTTTCTCTCCTTCCAGGAGCTGGCAGATGCCCTGGCTGATGCCAGTAAGTCCTGGTATAAAGGGAGTCAGTGAGCTCCATAACTTCATTTCTTTCTAGCTGTCAGAGCCCAAAGCAGACTGCTAGTCAGTATGGCAGTCTCCACTCCAGAGAAAGAAAACATCTGAAGCTAAGTACCCATCGGGGAACTTTTCATATGTTTCTTGACTAATGTCAGAGAAAGTTAATAATTGTCTTCACTGTGGCAAGCAATTACCACACTAGGACTTTAAGTCTTTTTGCATAGCTTGTTTAGACCCAAAACATGATGTACCTGACTGTCAGTTTTGTGCTCACTTTAACAGGACAGTCAAGTGCAGGGCTGAGATTTTAGCTAAGCACCTTAGTTAGTCATTAGAGCCTTCCCATACCATGTCATCCACTGGTGGTGTTGAGGTTGATCTTGCTAAGTGTAAGGAGGAGAAGCATCCAAATCATAGGGTACCGAGCAATGCTTGTTCACCGTCTGCCCAGGCTTGTTACCATCGAAAAAGGTGGGACACTTTTGCAGTCCCATCTGATGACTGAGGTTGTGGCACAGGCCACTTTTGAGTTCCTTTCAGATTCTGATATACTGCCAGGTTCCTCTACTTCTGCATAAGCTGAAGGACTTAGTTTATTGGTTGGGTCTGGAGCAGCTTTGCAGGCTCTAGCTTCTGATGGCAATTTCCCATCTGTCGAAGATGAGACCATATTCCCCCACTGTCACCTTGGTTCACTATTCCTGGGATGCTTCTGTCTGTCCGTTTCCCGGCTGTAGCTCTGACATCACCCAAAGGCCTCACATAAAAAGGCTGCATCCAGCTTGTTCCATCTGACGCCTACTGGCTACCACTCCCAAACTCAGGCTTATTAACAGGACTCGGTTAGGCTGGGTGAGGATTTGATTACTATTGTCAGATTTAGATGCATTAGACTCCCTGGTTCTGCCCCTAAATCTTCCCCTAGTAAAAGAAAAAGGGACATCTCCCCCAGGAGTCTTCAAATTCCTTTGATTCATAGGATGACAATGAGGAATTCACCTTTGAGGAAGGTTTGTCTATTGCTTCCTATGGGGATTCAGACTCAGATGAGAACCTAGCCTCAGCTTCTCCCCCTAAGAACATATCTTTTAGTGAGACCATGCACACCCTGAGGGAACACTTCAAATGGGAAGCTCAGGATTACCCTCAATAAAAGAAGAGGGTAAGGGAATTCCTAAAAACACCTATGCATAAACCTCTTGCCATTCCTTCAGTCTTAGAGATAGTGGATGATGTCTTGTTGGACTCTTCCTTGCAGCCAAACTCCCTCCCACCTGTTCCTTGGAAGCCAGACAGATTTTACAGAGTTCTGAATTCACATAGGCACCTTTTTAAGAACCCGGTAGTGGATCCTGAAGTGGTGACTCAAGGTCCTAAGAGAGTTAAGGCTAGCAATTCAAAAAATCCCCTGCTACCAAAGAAAGTAGAGCCTTGGACAGGTTTAGAAAGAAAGTTTGCACCTCTGGTACCCTGACTATGAGGGCCCTAAGTTGCCAGTTTCATATGGTGAAGTATCAGAAGACCTTCTTGGACCACATGAATCAAAAAGTTGGGGGGATGGAAAACAAGGCCCTCTCTAAGGAACTGCTAGACCTCTGCAGCTCCTGCTCTCAGGTTGGGAAACATTCCTTGCACTGTGGCTATGATGCCGTAGAAGCATCCAGCAGGGTGGCAGCTACAGGATCAGTTATTAGAAGACATGCCTGGTTGAGGGAGTAGCCCCCCCCCCCCCCCCCCGAGCATGTAAAATCAATTCTTTTGGTTGCTCCTTTGGACAAAGAAAACCTTTTTGGTCCTAAAACTGAAGCAGTAATTAAAAAAATGGAGGATAAGGTCAAGTCCATGCAGACTGTAAAGGATCTTCTTCAGGTTTAACCACCCTGCTTCAGCTGTAACTAACCTCCTAGACACTGGTCTTTTCTGGCCTCCCAGTCTAAACCAATACATTGAAGACCTACAGTGAATATAAAAAGTGTACACACCCCTGGTAAAATGCCAGGTTTTTTGTGATATAAAAAAATGAGACCACAATAAATCATTTCAAAACTTTTCCCACATTTAATGTGACCTGTACAATTCAATTGAAAAACAAACAAATCTGTTAGGGGAAAAAAATATAAAAAGCATACAATTTGGATAAGTGTGCACACCCTTAAACTAATACTTTGTTGAAGCACCTTTTGATTTAATTACAGCATTCAGTCTTCTTGAGTGCACACCTGCCATCAATTAAAGAGACTCTGATTAAACCCAAATAAAGTTCAGCTATCCTAGTAGGATTTTCCTTACATTTACTCAGTTGTCTGCTACAGCAAATGCTATGGTTCTCAGAGAGCATACAAAACATCAAAGGGATCTCATTGCTGAAAGGTATCAGTCAGGAGAAGGGTCCAAAAAATTCCACAGCATTGGATATACCATGGTACACAGTGAAGACAGTCATCAAAAAGTTGAGAAAATATGAGACACGAGTGATGTTGCAAAGAACTGGACATCCCTCCAAAATTGATGAAAAGACAAGATGAAAACTGGTCAGGGAGGCTGCAAGAGACCTACAGCAACACTGAAGAGGCTGCAGAAATTGCTGGAAAGTACTGGTTGTGTACTACATGTGACAACAATCTCCCATATTCTTCATATGTCTGGACTATGGGGTAGGGTTGCAAGTTGGAAGCCTTTTCTTATACAGAAAAACATCCAGACCTGGTTAAAATTTGCAAAACAATACATCAAGACTCCCAAAAGCATGTGGGAAGTGTGTTATGGTCTGATGAGACCAAGACTGAACTTTTTGGCCACAATTCCAAAAGGTACATTTGGCACAAAAACAACACTTCACATCACCAAAAGAACCCCATCCCCATGCTGGTGACAGTATCATGCTTTGGGGTTGCTCTTCTTCAGCTGGAACTAGGGCTTTAGTCAAGATGGAGGGAATTATGAACAGTTCCATATACCAGTCACTTTTGGCCCAAAACCTTCAGGCGTCTGCTAGAAAGGTAAAGATGAAGAGGAATTTTACCTTTCAACACGACAGTGACCCCAAGCATACATCCAAATCAACAAAAGCATGGCTTCACCAGAAGAACATTAAAGTATTGGAATGGCCCAGCCAGCGCCCAGACCTAAATCCAATAGAAAATCTGTGGGGTGACCTGAAGAGGGCTGTGCACAAGAAATGCCCTCGCAATCTGACAGATTTGGAGCACTTTTGCAAGGAAGAGTAGGCAAATATTGCCAAGTCAAGATGTGCCATACTGAGAGACTCCTACCCTAGAAGACTGAATGCTGTAATTAAATCAAAAGGTGCTTCAGCAAAGTATTAGTTTAAGGGTGTGCACACTTATGCAACCAGCGTATTGTATGTTTTTTATTTTTTATATTTTTCCCCTAACAGATTTGTTTTTCAATTGAATTGTACAGGTTATAGGTCACATTAAAGATGGGAAAAGTTTTGAAATGATGTATTGTGGTCTCATTTTTTTATATCACTAAAACCTAGCATTTTAACAGGAGTGTGTACATTTTTTATATCCACTGTAGAAGGGACAGAAATCAAAGGCAGCACCAGCGACTAAAACAGTGGCAACCTGACTGTAATAATCCTATGGGATCCCATCAGCAGGGTCCCAGAAGGAAGCAATAATGACTCACCTATTCTTCTCCCTTTTCCCCCTCCCTCAAACCCCACCCCAACATCCCTACCCCTCCCTCCCTTCCCAGACAAGGAGGACAGCTGTCCCTCTTCATAAAAAAATTGGACACACATTGCTGGGGATCAGAGGGTATTACTGACGATAAAAAGAGCCTACAAACTTCAGTTCAATCAATCTCCAACTCACTTAGGGTTCCCAAACATTCCCCCAAATCAAAAGACAGACCATAAAACAAATTCAACTACTGTATACCCAAGGTTCTGTGGAATCAGTGCACAAAAGATAAGAGGGAAAGGGTGTTTTACTCAAGACTCTTCCTAATCACAAGAAAGAAAGGTACCTGGAGACCTATCCTGAACCTGTCAAAGCCCATTGGATTTTTGTAGATACCAAAATTTAAAATCTGATGCACATGATTTCCCCCAGTGCCTACATGGTTACCCTAGATCTAAAAGACACATACCTCCACATTCCCATAGAAAAAACTCACAGGTGTTTCTTATGCTTCAGAGCAGATGTGAAGTATTATCAGTTTTGTGCTCTGCCCTTTGACTTGCCTACTGCATTCAAGGTATTTACAAAATGCCTAGCCCAGTGATAGTCTTCTGCAGGTCAAGGGGCATTCAGACTTATACCTACCCAGACAACTGCCTCATTCAAGCTTCAAATCTTGAAAAACGCAAATCAGATTTTTTTATGCACCCAAGAAATCCTAGCTAACCTGGTATTCACCATCAAGATCCAAAAGTCTCAGACCATCTCCATTAGCAGAATTGTGTCAAGCTTTGTTGGATTCCTCTCTTCAAATAGCTTTCCTTCCTCCAGAGAAAGTAACATTTTTTAACACGATATTTCCAAAATCATCTTTACAGGAGCCACCTCACTGCCAGGGAGTTCCTCAGAGCCTTGTGTTACATGGCCTCTTGCATCCTCATGATCCCCCTTGCCAGACTCTACATGAGGAAGCTACAATTGTATCTCAGAAATGTGTAATGCCAGCACTTCCAACCCCTCATTTTCAGGGTGAAACTTCTCCCTTGTCTCAAGAAAGAGTTTGCCTGGTGGGTCCAAGCCTGCTGGCACAGTCGGGGCCTCCCTTTCAGGATAATTCCTCAGAACCAAACATTGTGCACAGATGTCTCGGACATAGACCTGGGGGCTCACTACAACCACTAATGGATACAAGGCAGATGGGACACCCAGTTCAAAAATAAACACATCAACCAAAAATAACTTGCTGGCAGTCCAAAAAGGCCTGATCACATTCAAAAAACATTGGAAACCAGGCATACTGCTAGTAAAACACACCAATTCCCCGTAATACAGGAACCAATGAAGGCAGTCCCATGGTACTGTAGTTTAAACAATTCTCTAGCAAGACTCTGCAGTCCGTAAAAGTGAAAACTAATTTATTGAACAAACCAAGTAAAACATAACATCAAGGATTAAGCGCTTTCATTTCCTAAGCCGGAAACTTCATCAGAATAAATACTGTTACTCTACGAAGTCTTTTATACATCCTGTCGTTGGTTAATTGGATAAATTAAATACAATTAAAAGTTCACTTAAGGTTTCAATTCAAATCATTTGAATAAGAATGAATTTAAAGGAATAGTCAATGAAATAGATGTGGTTACAAGGCATATAAGTATATAAATACAAAATAACTTATCAATCTATATAAGTAAAATGACTTACAAACTTAGTGTGCATATATAAAAAGTGCAAAACTTCATCACTAATAACATTGTGATTAAATTCATGTAAATATGCTTGTGTAAGTATATGAAAATGAATAAATAAATGTATACGTTAAGAATGTATGTGTTTTGTCAACACTTTTGCACATGGTTAAAAACAATTGTTAAAACCAATTTTGAAGAACAGTTTCCAAAAGACAGTTTACATACAAACAGTTTTCAAAAAACTTTGGTAAAAACTTCTGTTAAATTGTACATAAAAACAATTAATAGTAAGTGAGTAAATAGTGTTTAGGTGGTGAAAGTACAAGGAATAAAAGTAATAATAATATTACAGAAATAATGGTGATAATAGTAAAATGAATAAGTAATAAAGTTGATTAATAGATTCTATTTGTATTTATTTTTATTTTTGTTCTTGTTTTTATTTTTGTTTTGTACCCTTGATTTTAGGGCTGGCAGAAGTGACACATGGTCATTCATTCCTGGAGGTGTGTTGGAATCCAGGCGTAGTTGCCAAATGAGTTCTCTGTAACTAAGTTGGTTTTCCCAATCCCCCCCCCTCTACTATTCCTAGGTACCATTTCCAATATCCAAAACTTAAAATTCGCTCCTGAACAGGTTAGTGTATGTCTATATAAAGCATTTGTTTCCTTTTTCCTATTTACGTCATACATATGCTCATATATTCTTTGTCGTAGATGTCTCTCTGTCTTACCCACATAATATCCCCAGCATGAGGTACAGTAGACCAAATATACTACCCCACTAGTGTAGCAGGTAAAGTATTGTTTACCCTTAAAGGTTATAGGGATAGAAGGTAGTGTTAATTCCTCTATGTTTGCAATAAATGTACATTGAGAACATCTCCCACAACAAAAAATACCCTTTTTCTTTTTGCCATTATCCTGCTTATTCCTTTCAAACAAAGTTTTGAGGTTAGGACCCCTCCTAAAACTGTAACTTATTTGTCTATTAAATATTTCTAACCTGTTGGGCATAGTCTTAAAGATATCCCATGGCTTATTTATAAGTTTTCTTATTGATTTGGTATTAACATTATATGTCATGACAAGGAAGGGGGTGTTTTGATATATATATATTCGTGTTGGATGTGTTGTGTCCAGTAGTGTCCAAAGTATTATCTAAAGGATTATTATCTGTGTTAGCCTCCATATTTAACAAAGGTACATATATTTTCCCCCACTCCTTTGTCACCTCTTCCTTTAAGGGAAGAATAATGGAATCTGGGTAGCCTCTCTCCGAAAATAGTTTATGCACGTATTCCATTTCATTGATAAAATCTGGATAGTTGGAAGTCATTCTGGCCACCCTAACCATTTGTCCTTTAATAACATTTTTCTTTTGTACTGGGGGGTGGTTACTAGAGTAATGGAGGTAAGAATTGGAAAAGCACGCCTTTCTAAATATTCTTGATACATATTTCCTATCAGCGTTGTCTTTTGAAATAGTTACATCCAAGAAATGTGTCTCTTCCGTGTTATATTCATAGGTAAACTGAAGAAATGAAGTTGAGTTATTAAAGTATTCCATAACTTTCTGTATATCATCTTGTGACCCCTTCCATATTATTAGTATGTCATCCAAAAAACGAAAATACTTAACTATGTTCTCCATAAGGGGGGAAATGAAAACAAAGTGTTGTCCCCAATAAAGCATAACCGTATTGGCAAAAATGGGGGCACATGCTGCCCCCATTGCAACACCATCTAGTTGATGAAAAATGTCTCCTTCGAAGTAAATAAAGTTGTTCTTAAGAACTAATTCAATGTTTTCTAACACCGACCTAAACTCGTAGAGTAACAGTATTTATTCTGATGAAGTTTCCGGCTTAGGAAATGAAAGCGCTTAATCCTTGATGTTATGTTTTACTTGGTTTGTTCAATAAATTAGTTTTCACTTTTACGGACTGCAGAGTCTTGCTAGAGAATTGCTTGAACTACAGTACCGTGGGAATGCCTTCACTGGTTCCTGTATTATGGGAAATTGGTGTGTTTTACTGGTTTTGTACTTTTTCCCATTTTTCTTCCGTTTTATATATACTGCTAGTAAAGACAGACAACATCACAGTTGTGTGGCACATACACAAGTGAAGGAGACTCATTCTTACCCTGTTTGTCGCCTAGCCATGGATCTTTGGGAAACTGCAAACTCCCTAGGTCTGCACCTCATGGCTCAGTACATACCAGGAGAAAAAAATCAACTGGTGGATCACCTAAGTAGGAGCCTGTCAGACCCTCCCAAGTGGCAATGCCTCCAGAAGTTTTTCTCAGCATACCCAGAGAATGGGGTGTACCAGAGATAGAATTTTTGCCACAAAAGAAAACTCACACTTGGAAACATTTTGCTCCAAGGTCAAAACCAAGTTGGCCTGGAGAACAGATGCCTTCTCCTTCCCTTGGACAGGTCTGTCCCTCTGTGCCTTCCGTCCAATACCCTTACTCCCCATAGTATTACTGAAGATAAGGTAGGAAGGGTTGAGGGTGATTCTAATAGCCCCAGACTGGCCACGGCAGCACTGGTATCCCCTAATGCTCAGTCTCACAAGAAGGAACCATGGCTGCTGCCCTATCAAGTGGACCTGTTAACACAGACCAAGGGCACCATCATACACCCCAATCTGAACACTGTCAGATTAGCAGCTTGGGTGATATGTTGACCTCCAAGATGGGTGTTCCCTTGATAAATAGTTCCTGTAAATTCTAAAAGAAGCCAGGAGGCATAGTATGAGAAGATCTTACTCCGCCAAATGGAAGAGATTTACTGTATGGTGTAAACAAAAGGGCAGAATCTTCTTCATTCTCAGGTTGCTCTGATCCTCTCGTACTTATCAGACTTTTTCACAAAGGGTTTTCTCATTCCTCTATTAAAACACATGCTTCAGAAATTTCAGCCTGTCTGTACTCTAACCCGCCTCTCTTTTCTCACCCACTCATGAAACAGTTCCTGAGAGGGGTTGCTTACATTAGACCTCGTGGAAACCACCTTTTCCTCCGTGGGATCTCAATTTCATTTTGGAGAAGCTCAGCCTCCTCCTTTCAAGCCAGCTGCCTCCACAGACATCAAGTTCTTGATCTGAAAGACAGCTTTTTTTTTTGCTAGCCTTTTCTTCAGCTAGAAGAGTATCATAGCTTTGGGCTCTTATATGTGTTAAAAATGGAACCTTTCATCAAGTTCCACCCTGACAGAGTCTCTCTTATGACCAACTCTGAGAGATCTCTTTGCACCAGACTATCCACCTACCTGTCTTCTTTCCTAACCCTCACAATAAGGAGGAAAGAATCTTCCACTTGCTGGATGTGCATAGACAGCTGCATTACTACCTGGACAGAACAAAATATGTCAAAAAGTCTGACCAGCTTTTTGTGTTCTTTGCCTGCAGCTCTGAAGGAAGACTGGTTTCTAAAGAAACAGTTTCCAAATGGATCTCCCATTTTGTTTTCCTACAACCACTATGGAAAAAAGCCACCAGACTCTGTTAGATCACATTCCAGTAGGGCTACTGCTACATCTACTGCCTTTCTTAAAGGGGTAGCCATCAAGGGCATTTTAAAAGCAGCTACTTAGTCCTTTGTGCATATCTTCACCAAGCACTATCACCTTCCAGCCTTCTCCAAGTGTAGAGTTGGGTTTCCCAATGTAATCTTGCATCCTATCCTCTCCATAAAATTCTCCATCCACCCTATCAGCTTTGAGAGTCATCCCATCAGCTATGACTGCAAGAGTGAAACAAAAAGAACATAGTACAGTTGTGTACACTTACTGTAAATGTAGACATTTGAGTGTTTTCACTGTTGCAGTATCCTTTCCCTCCGTCCATCCTGTCTTGCCCAAGAGTTGGTGAGGACATTTTCCTTTCCAGATCCAGGTTGCTCCCCCTGCTGTTCAGATTAAATCAAGGTTACAAACTATAGTATCCTGGGGTCTAGGCCCTTGATCTTTGGGAAGAGCTAGGGGCTCATTGCTGTTGGAGAATGAAAGTACTGAAGCTATGGCATCAGCTGACCCCCTGTATACCTGGGTGTACTGACATCAGTTAGTGTATCCACTCGCTCCTAGAAGAGGGTTGAAATTCTCTAGTAGTCAGGCAGGCCAACAGCTTGCACAGCAGGAAATCCCATCAGTTTGGACTGCAACAGTGAATACACTTGAACATCTACATTTATGGTAAGTGTACACAACTTTACTTTATGAAGAGCTAAGTAAAAAAAAAGACCAGAATCTCATAAACAATATATGACCAGATCCAGCAGTCAGTGCAAAGTCAACAGAATTAGCAAAGTACTCTCACCAAAAGCAGCTTGTTTGCAACAACAAGTACAAAAGTAAAATAAACTGCAGTATCTGTCGGTAACCAAAAACTTTATTCACAAAACACCTCCAGTAAGCGCTTTTGTCTCCTTTTGCTAGTACAGAGACTTCTTCAGAATTAGCAAAGTGTTTTGGCATCAAGATACCCCCCTTCAGCAGAAGAGCTCCAGCTGCAGACAAGTCAAGTATGCCAAGGTACAGGGCATTACAGTAGTCCAGTCTGGAGGAGACCAGGGCATTCACCACTTCCATAAGATACACTGTTGGAATAAGGTGTTTAATAAATGAGGCATACTCATGAAAGCAAGAGGACTTCACAAAAGTAGAAACATGTTCCCTAATGGTGAGACAGTCATCAAAGATCACCCCTAAATTCTGCACCATTAATATGAATTCAGTTTGTCACTCCTGTAAATGATGTTGGGACAACACTCTGGTAGGTGAATTATGGACAGTAACATGCATAACAGTGGCAACTATTTTTTGAGTTGCCGAGCTTAAGATGATTAATTATGGATATAGTCTTTAAGGCTGGCATATAAATCTCAATGAAAGAAGTACATTTGCTTGTTATCAGCATAACATTAGTACTGTAAACCAGTTACACAAGTAATGATATCTCAGGTCCTCTTCGGGCAATGGAACATCTGGACTGTTGCTTTGGCACCCTCTAGTGACACAAGGAACTTCTCACAAGCTTGAGATCCTCCTTACCCATAACCCCCCTGCTGCTTCTCCAGATTTCATTGCTACCACTCTGACAATAATGTCTCAGACTAGATTGTGTGCTGAATAGGGAGTTTTCAGAGTATTTTTGAACAGCTAAATTTTTTCCTAATATTTCTATCTAAAGTGCCCAGTATTGGGATAGCTGTTTTTGTTAGCACTTTTCTTTACTGTTGGCTACTTTTTCCACCTATCTTTTCCCCCTTCTCTACCCCTACCTTGTCCTGTATTGGAACGTTGGCTCACTTTACTGATATCTGCCTTCTTCCCTTTCCTTTGCGTATTCAAGGTGTTTGTTGGCTAGTGTATGGAGTCATTTTGTATTTGAGGCAGTGTGGTTTTAGTTACAGGAAACTAGGATTAAAAAAATGCAAAAATCATGGACAACAAGATTCCCCAACAAGACCCACATGAGTTGTGCCTAATATGGTTAGGAACTACTCATTTATCAAGTGACTGTAAAGTTTGTAAAATTTCAGTTCCTGCAGTTTAGTGGAATGTAAAAACAAGTTGGTAGTCAAGGGCATACTCCTGCTGGACTCTGCACTCACAATAGCTCAAGATTCTTCAACCTCAGAAAAGAGAAAGAAGAGGAAAGCAGAGGACCCTTCAGTGCTGAAGAAGCTTGCACCTTCTAAAGCTCCCCAATTATCTACCCCCTCACCTAGTGGTGAAATGCCTAATGTCTCTTCTCTAATCCTGCTAAGCCTTCATCTCCTCATTTTAGAGATTCTTCTGGTACCAGAGATTCCACCGGTACTGTAGAGGACTCTACACAGAGATCACGCACAAGTATTCTTTTTTTCTTTAGAAAAAGACATTTCTCTACTGCTTTCCTCAAGACCTCCTTCTGCAGCTTTGAACCGGTTTCAGAGATCCTTTAGGAGTTCTACTCAAGTTGACTGGGAGCACATGATGTTGGCCTTTGTCAAGACCCAGATTTAGTATGGTATCATCTTGACCCTGACTGTTACTAACATGGGCTGAGAGACTTTCCAGTTCTTACATCTTGCCAATCCTCTTCCAGGCCCAGTATCGGCACCAGAAGCACTGGAGTCAGCACTGGGTGCTATGTTGGGTCCTATAGTGTAGTTAGACCTCACATCTCCTGTACCAACAGCTTTGGTGCTAATAACACTACCCCTAAATCCTTTGGCATTGAGTGACACTTATCAGTCACTGCTGGACCTAAAGCATTGATGGTTTCTGTGCCATTCAAAGTGTTGAAGTGTTCATCTTTCAACTCTTCTGGACTGGAGATATCCAGCTTGGTCTCTGCTCTTGAAATTTCAGCATCTATGCTGGCAGTGACCACTGTTTCATCAGCACTGATGATTTTGGTCCTGGTTATTTCAGCAGATTCTGTGGTGCAGAAGGGGCCTACATCTGTTCTGTTCTTGCCTATAATACCAGCAGTACTAACTCCACCCCAAAATACAGTAGAAGTTAGACACTTAAGTTAGCCATTATCCAGCATCTCTCAGGACCAGAGAATTACTGAGCCCATTCTAGTCAGGTGTGGTGATCAGTCTTCCCAAGAAGTTCAGAAGAAGAACTCCACTTTAGCTCTCAAGGAAGAGAAAGTGCAAGAGGAAACATGTAGGTTCCCTCTTCAAGTTCCTCAGTCTAGATAAAGATGTGGATGAAGGGGGGGGGGGTTCCCACTAAATCCCCTCCAGAGGACATGTCCCGTGAAATACTGCAAATGATGAGACAGAGGGGATCTTGGCTAGTGGACACCACCTCCCTTGAGAAAAGTACAGTTGTATAAGTAAATTTACCATAGCAGTAGATGTTCAACTGATCACTGCTGCAGTAGCCTTAGCTATATGGTTTATATCCTGCAAAGGATATAACAGCAGGGCAGCTTCTGGGCACCTTCCACATGCCCAAACTGTCTGGTAGCTCCAGCTGAGCTGACTAAAATACAAGTATGGGCACTAAATCCGTCAAAGCTTTCCCACCAACAGAGAGAGTGAGGCTAAGCCCTGAAAGGACACTGCTAGGAAGAACAAAAAACAAATAACCACACCCTGGCTTAAAAAAAACAAAAAAAAACAAGGGAGATGGAGGAGGGAGGGAGTGGTTACTGCAGCAGTGACCATTCAAACATCTACAGTTATGGTAAGTTTGCTTGCACAATTGTAATATGTTCATCAAACTGATCATTGCTACAGCAGCCTTAGCTATATGGGTAGATTACTTTAGTTTACTACATTTGTGAGGTGGAAGGAAAAGAGTCCAGGAGCCCCTGGAGAATGGCCCTTGCAAGCCTGATCTCGACCTAGAGAAAAAATCAAGCTTATAGTGTTTTGTAAAAGCATGAACAGAGGACCAAGTTGCAGTTTCTGAAACACTTCTGGAATCCAACCCTTTACAAAAAGCCATAGATGAAACCAAGGCATTGGTAGAATGGGCTTGGACCCTGCCTGGAATAGTTTTGTTGTGAGTATAACAAAAAGTAATAGCCATAAACAACCATTTGGAAATAATCTGTTTTGGCACATGTTGTCCCATCTTTTTATCTTAACAAGAAATAGACAATTGATCTGAATATATGAAAGATTTTGTTCTATCAAGATAGTACCCAAGTTGTCTGTGGACATCCAAGATATGAAGTATCCTTTTTCCTTTATTTTTTGGTTTCAGAAAAGAAAATGGGGGAGACTGATGGTTTGGCTTAAAGTAAACTCTGATACCACTTGAAGCATAAAAGAAGGATTAGTTCTTAAAGAAACTCTATCCCTTTAGATAATGCAATAGGGTTGACTCACCTTAAGAGTTTGCAACTCGGATTCCCTTCTTGCAGAAGTCAGAGTAGTGAGTAAAACTGTGTTCAATGTTAAGAACCTCAAATCAGCCAGGTTGCCTGGTTCAAATGGAGCAAGTGTTACTTTCTCTTACACAAAATTAAGATCCCAAGGAGGGGCCACCAGTTTTCTTGGAGGCCTCTTATGCAAAACCCCTTTCACACTTTCACAGCATTATTACATTTGCATGTTTTGAAACAACACAGCAAACTTCTACTTCAAATGTCCTCACTAGGTCTCTCCACTCCCACCCATCTGTGGTTTAAAAGCTACCTGTCCAATAGGTATCAGTCAGTAAAATGGCACTCCATGCTCTCTCATCTCCCAGTCACCACTGGTGTACCACAAGGCTCTATTTTTGGTCCCCTTCTCTTAAACATTTTCACCAATGCCCTCTTTACATCCACACAGGCTACCCTAATACAATACACAGATTATTCCACTCTCATTTGCACATCTGACAACATGGTACACCTCCCAAAAATTACTCAGGAAGTTTTACCAGCCACTGAAACATGGCTTCATAACTCACAACTCACGTGCAACCCAAAAAAAAAAGACCAGACTACTACTTTTTCCCCCCAAATCCCTCTCTCATGAAAAAACAAAATTTAAAGTCTTCTCTCTTGATAATACAACCACTGAAGGCACTTCTCATAGCAAATTATTAGGGGTGATAGTGGATGATAATCTTACATGTGACCTGCATATACAAAATTGCAAAAGAAAAGCTCATCAAAAACTAGGGATGCTTGGGGGCGCAGCCAAGATGGCTAACTGAAGGCAGCAGTTTCTCAGAGCTCCATGAAATAAAAATAAAAAACAGGAAATAACTTATTTCATCTTAGCCAAAATACCTAGAATTGATAGATGAAAGTATAAACTATATTATTAGTAACTTTGGTGAACATAGGAGAGTTTTTCCTGTCAAATTATAAAGGAGAGTATATCACTTGTGGAGATGAGCACTTTGAATGCTTCTCACACTGACATGGCTTTAAAAAGAGAAATGCAACTTGTGACATCTGCATTACAAGAACTCTCATTAAAAATGGATGACTTCAAAAATAATTTACAAAATCTCAACGAAAATTGTCAGAAACAAACAGATTCACTTAAGGAACTTTTACAGCAGCATCACTCCAAAATAACAAATATAGACACATCCCTGAATGATCTTGATGGAAGACTGAAAGAAGAAGAAATCCAGAAAGAACTCCTCAAACAATACACCTGGCTTCTCAATAAAGTAGATGGCCTGGAAAACAGAGAGAGAAGGTCAAACATAAGGATGTTTGGCATCCCTGAGAGAGCTGAACGAGAAGATATCATTACTTTCTCGAACACCTGGATTCCAGAAATCTTAGAATTAAAGGAAGGTCTTTCCTTTGGTATCAAAAGGGCTCATAGAGGTTTAGGAAAACCAGTGTCAACATCCCCTTCTACTTCTCCCAGATCAATAGTCATAAAGTTTTTATCTTATTTGGACAAATAGTTAGTCCTAAAATCTCCCTGTAGGAAAAGCCCATTAAAATATAACCAAAACCCAATTAGGTTTGACAACGATTATTCTACCAGAGTTCTGGAGCAGAGGAAAAAAGCTTGGCCATTACTAAAACTGTTAAAACAGAATAACATTAAAACTCAGCTTGTCTTTCCTGCTAGAATAAAAAATCTATATCAAAATGAAATGAGGTAAATCAATAACTTGGAAGAAGCCACTGCATTCATTAAGAACAATAACATTATTTCCTTACCTGAAGATATGGAATGGACATCTAAATCTTTGAAGAGGGTTACTGATAAATCTTCTTGGACTGCTGTTAAAAAGAAAAAGCAAAAAAATGAGTAAAAGATTGCTGTTCCCACTAAATCTCTTAAGGCATCTACTGCAACTTGACTTTCATTTGTTTTATAAAATAATGGGACCAAGGATAACCAGCAAACCTCGTGCACAGGAGAAAACTGTTTATTCCGACCTGGTTTAGCGCTTTCAACTAGAGATACTAGTCTTCATCAGAACCATGATTCTGATGAAGACTAGTATCTCTAGTTGAAAGCGCTAAACCAGGTCGGAATAAACAGTTTTCTCCTGTGCACGAGGTTTGCTGGTTATCCTTGGTCCTATTATTTTATTAGTTGCTGTTCGTGTGTTCTGAGTTGTTTGTTTCATTTGTTTTATACTTACTAAACTAAACTAAACAGAAGGTTGATGGTTGGGATAGTTAGTCTAGCATATTTAGTTTTGTTTGCTAGACTAGGAATGTATCTCATTCCGTGTACAGGGTGTATTAAAGTTTATATAAGAGTTAAATATGTTAATTTGCTGTTATTGAACTGTTTATCTAGTTTTGAAATGCCTGACAATTTTTTTTTACTTCCATCTCTCATGGGAAAAGTTATTTGGATTAAGATAAATAGAAATCTAACAACTGATATTCTGTTGTCCATACAGGAAGAGAATTATGTATACAGGATTTTAATAACACAAGTACCTCTATTATTTGTCTTCTTAAAATAATCCTGATATGGACCTAACTTTGGTATCCTTAAGTACTAATGGCTTAAACAACCCATATAAGAGAGATAACCTATTGAGGTATCTTAAACTAAACCAGGCTCAAGTGTTTTTTCTCCAAAAGTCCCATTTTAAAATGAATGACACATTTACATGGGATCCTAATAAATACATAATACTAGCTCAATCTTCTTATAAAAACAAAACAGATAAATAGAAAGTCCAAGACCCAAAGTGGTAACCGATAATACTAATTTATTTAAACATAAATTATGTTCATCTTGGTAGCCAAGACTTCATCAGATGAACACAATCACTATACTTAATCCTTATATATGTTGTGCAATTAAGAACAATCAGAATTTTAAAGACATACTGTCACTCAAAATCCTTCCATAACATACACTAACCACTTTGTTACTTTATTTTATGTTTTGTACACAATCACATAAACTGTTATTATATGTGTCTAACTGACCATTAATTTAAAACCATCTAAACATGTTCATGTGAAAGTCAAAGAGGATAAAAAATCATTTTGTATAATGTTGTATAAGAATAAAAAAATAATGATAAAAATGATGAGGATAATGGAAATACAATAAAAATTATAGTAAAAATTAATAATAATAATAAAACATAACATTCCCAAGCCATCAATGACACTAGCCTAAAACCAGCAAATAGAACAATACCGCCAAGCAAAGCACTCTTATAGAATCCAAGTGAACCAAGTGAAATAACAATAAAGAGTGCACCATGTAAGCCAAACCGAATAAAACTCCAAAATCTTCAGGTAAAACCAAAAGTCCACGCTTTATTGAACAACAGATGAACAGACTGCAGTGGTATAAGCGCTTTCGCGTTGCTTCTCAACGCTTCATCAGATATAAATGCAGTATAAAACCCTCCCTTTATACAAAAAACAAGTAGTGACATCACAACATTCAATAAAACAATTAAAAGCTTAATTAATGTTAATGCTTTAAGGACCTGGAAGTTAAGAAAGGCTTAATAGATAACTTCTCATTAAGCCCAAACCTATGGGCTTGTAACCTCATTATCCAGTGGCTCTCCCTTTCCTCAATCCTATTTTTTATGTTGCCTAGCCTCTTCCCTGTGTTAACCAGTTCTAACACTTGAAAACTGAAACCATGTGTATTACCTAGCTCTGATATATGTTTCGCAAGTGCATTGACAATATTGCACTTGCTAATTGCATAAACATGCTCTCTGATGCGCTCTCGTAATGACCTTGTGGTCATCCCCACATAAAACATCGTGCAAGCTTTGCACGTTACATATACTAGACACAAAGACTTACAAGTGGCATGTTGTCTAAATAAGTACCTCTTGTTAGTTATAGGATGAATAAAAGTGTCAGTAGTAGATACATACTTACACTGATTGCACATATGGCATGGAAAGATGCCTATTCTATTGCTCTGAGGCGCATCAGAGTGACAGCGATCATAACATAACAGCCTGTTCAATGAAGGCATGTTCCTATATGCCACCCTAGGTCTGACGTCAACTAAAGAACTAATCGTATCATCTGCCATTAAAATACTCCAATGCTTCTTGAATACATTCAGGATGCTATTATTTCTATTGGTGAAGGGAATAATAATCCTATTATGGTTATCATTAGTCCTCCTATTGACAGAGTGAGAACGTCTATGTGTTCTATTGATCAAAGGTGCTCCATCAGATAATCTATGTGAGTCACCTAAAGAAATGGCTTCGGATACATGTCTCATGTTGTAACCTCTAGATAAAAAGTTCCTAGTAAGTGTCTGTTTGTGTTCATTATAAGCTGTCGTCTGAGATGTTAGTTTGGAGATCCTGACCATTTGATTGGTAATAATGTTGTTGTATATGTGCCGAGGATGCATACTCTCACGATGTAACAGGTTGTTTCTCCAACATTCCTTCCTATAAAGTTCAGTATCAAAGCCCTGATGGGTATTGATTATTCTAACATCCAAAAAATCAATGGTGTTTAAAGAATAAGTACATTCAAAACTAAGGAAATCTGTGGTACTATTGAGGTATGCTACGAAACTCAAAAGCTGTTCAACAGTTCCCCTCCACAACAAAAACACATCATCTACAAATCTGTTATAAAATACAAGATGGTCAACAAAAACTGAATCTTCATTCAAAACAAAGCATTTTTCCATTGTGCCAACACCAAATTAGCATAGGCGTTGGCACAAAGGGTACCCATTGCTACTCCTTTTGTTTGTAGAAAATAATTGTCTCGATAGCAAAGGACATTATTTTCTAAAATGATCTCCAAAAGTGACATGTATCTAAAAATTACACGTTCAGATAATTTATAATACACCAACATGGCCCTAACAAAATCCATGCCAGTAGTATTCGGGATGGATGTAAAAAGAGACTTCACGTCTAATGTAACCAATATATCATTCTTACAAAAAGAACAAGATTGACCATGATTGGCTAATTTCTCAAGAAAATCCGTAGTGTCCCTTAAAACATGTTTAACCTCAAGAAGTAAGGGTTTAAACGCCTTGTCTAAATATATAGAAGAAGGTTCAGTCAACCAACCACGGCTGGACACTATAGGTCGCAGCGGTGGGTTAGTTGTGTTCTTATGAATTTTAGGTAAACCTCTGAAAGAGGGCACCAACGGTTTGTCTACCATCAAGTATGTATATAAGTCATTGTCAATGGTTTCAGTCAGCATCAAGTCATATAGGCTGGCATGAACATCTTTGATTAAATTATTGAGTTTAAGGTTAGATAAGGGTAAATAGGTCTCAACGTCATTAAGCATATTCTCCATTGCATTACAGTAGTAAAAACTATCCATAACGACAACGGCACCACCTTTGTCCGCTTGCCTAATTACAATGGTTTCATTATTTTTAACCTGTGTAGGGCATTCCTCTCATCAAAAGTTAAATTAAAAACTCACACTTAGTCTCACTATTGTATAATTCAAATAAGTCCCTTTCTACTGCTTGCTCAAAGGCATCTAACAATGGATGTTGTTGAGGAACAAAGGTGGAAGGCTTTTAAATGTAAAATGGTTACTGTTAGTTCCTGTCCCTTCCTGCCCATAAAGCATCTTAAGAGCTATGTTCCTAGTGAACATTTTGACATCTGCAATGATACCAGTAATGTCACTACAATCAGAAGGAATAAATCCTAGTCCCCTGTTTAAAACCGACATTTCATCCTTGTCTAAAATATATTTAGAAACATTAACAACTAAACATTCATCAGTATCAGTGTCCTTAAAAGGTCCATTCAAGTCTTCAATTTTGGTACCTTTTTGTTGTGTGCAAAGTTGTCTTCTATGCTTTTCCTTTTTACAGCTCTGCCCTGTGGGGACCAAGTTCTCCTCTCGAAGGGTCTGAATGGCAGGGGAAAAGAAGGCGAGCCGTCACCCAAAGCAAAAAGATCATCTTCCGATTGAATAACAAAGGGATCAAGAGTGATTTGTTTCTTACGCACTTCTTGGCTCTTAGAGCAAGGAATGTTGGTCGAAATCTCTGTGAGACTGTTGGTAATGCATTCGGCATGAACCTGTGCTTCCACGACCAAAGAATTGGGTTTAGAAGCCATCGCCGAGTTGTGTACGTCTAAGATGGAAGTATCTTTACTGTCGTTGACTCTGGCAGCTAGGGATGACGTCATCACAAGTGGATTAGCTGTATCAGCTGATGGTAACTTGTCCGTTTTGTTAGGGGGATTAACAAAACGATCACTTCGTGAGGAATTAACATCTCTAGGCCACGAGAAAACCTGAGATTAATTAAAATCTAAAAAATCACGTTCCAGTTTTCTTTTTTTGTCCTGCATACATTTAAAGTCCAGCGAAGAAAGCATATGCTTTAAATCATTGAATAGCATGTCCAAGCCGTCTGCATGTAACAGCCAAGCTGCTTCATTTTGTATTAATTTAATGTCATTTCTCACGGTATTGTTCTATTTGCTGCTATTTCTGTGATTACCATTCCGCCAGGACATGGCCAATACTTCGGTTCCTGAAGGTGAAATTATGTTTAACCTAGATGGTATTGTTGATATGAATATCAACCCATTGCTTAAACTTACTGCTGCAGACTTTAATCAAGCTAAAAATGGAGCATATAGCTTCAAGAACAACATGGAGGTTATTCTTTTAACTAGGAAGTTGGAAAACAATTTAAACAAACTCCGTAATGTGCAGTGGCAAAAACTGCACATGGAAGCTTGTACTAAATTTAAGCTGATACCTAGGGGCTTAAGAGTTCTCAAGATGCCCACCTTTGGTGATTCTGATCCTGATCTCCTAGCCCGTTGGCAAAAGTTGAACCTGGAAACCAGCTTTACCTACATTTCTATCTTAGTTGAACACTATGAGAAAATGATCTGTGAACTGAGAAATGACATTAAATTAATACAAAATGAAGCAGCTCGGCTGTTACATGCAGACGGCTTGGACATGCTATTCAATGATTTAAAGCATATGCTTTCTTCGCTGGACTTTAAATGTATGCAGGACAAAAAGAAAACTGGAACGTGATTTTTAGATTTTAATCAATCTCAGGTTTTCGTGGCCTAGAGATGTTAATTCCTCACAGTGATCGTTTTGTTAATCCCCCTAACAAAACGGACAAGTTACCATCAGCTGATACAGCTAATCCACTTGTGATGACGTCATCCCTAGCTGCCAGAGTCAACGACAGTAAAGATACTTCCATCTTAGACGTACACAACTCGGCGATGGCTTCTAAACCCAATTCTTTGGTCGTGGAAGCACAGGTTCATGCCGAATGCATTACCAACAGTCTCACAGAGATTTCGACCAACATTCCTTGCTCTAAGAGCCAAGAAGTGCGTAAGAAACAAATCACTCTTGATCCCTTTGTTATTCAATCGGAAGATGATCTTTTTGCTTTGGGTGACGGCTCGCCTTCTTTTCCCCTGCCATTCAGACCCTTCGAGAGGAGAACTTGGTCCCCACAGGGCAGAGCTGTAAAAAGGAAAAGCATAGAAGACAACTTTGCACACAACAAAAGGTACCAAAATTGAAGACTTGAATGGACCTTTTAAGGACACTGATACTGATGAATGTTTAGTTGTTAATGTTTCTAAATATATTTTAGACAAGGATGAAATGTCGGTTTTAAACAGGGGACTAGGATTTATTCCTTCTGATTGTAGTGACATTACTGGTATCATTGCAGATGTCAAAATGTTCACTAGGAACATAGCTCTTAAGATGCTTTATGGGCAGGAAGGGACAGGAACTAACAGTAACCATTTTACATTTAAAAGCCTTCCACCTTTGTTCCTCAACAACATCCATTGTTAGATGCCTTTGAGCAAGCAGTAGAAAGGGACTTATTTGAATTATACAATAGTGAGACTAAGTGTGAGTTTTTTAATTTAACTTTTGATGAGAGGAATGCCCTACACAGGTTAAAAAATAATGAAACCATTGTAATTAGGCAAGCGGACAAAGGTGGTGCCGTTGTCGTTATGGATAGTTTTTACTACTGTAATGCAATGGAGAATATGCTTAATGACGTTGAGACTTATTTACCCTTATCTAACCTTAAACTCAATAATTTAATCAAAGATGTTCATGCCAGCCTATATGACTTGATGCTGACTGAAACCATTGACAATGACTTATATACATACTTGATGGTAGACAAACCGTTGGTGCCCTCTTTCAGAGGTTTACCTAAAATTCATAAGAACACAACTAACCCACCGCTGCGACCTATAGTGTCCAGCCGTGGTTGGTTGACTGAACCTTCTTCTATATATTTAGACAAGGCGTTTAAACCCTTACTTCTTGAGGTTAAACATGTTTTAAGGGACACTACAGATTTTCTTGAGAAATTAGCCAATCATGGTCAATCTTGTTCTTTTTGTAAGAATGATATATTGGTTACATTAGACGTGAAGTCTCTTTTTACATCCATCCCGAATACTACTGGCATGGATTTTGTTAGGGCCATGTTGGTGTATTATAAATTATCTGAACGTGTAATTTTTAGATACATGTCACTTTTGGAGATCATTTTAGAAAATAATGTCCTTTGCTATCGAGACAATTATTTTCTACAAACAAAAGGAGTAGCAATGGGTACCCCTTGTGCCAACGCCTATGCTAATTTGGTGTTGGCACAATGGGAAAAATGCTTTGTTTTGAATGAAGATTCAGTTTTTGTTGACCATCTTGTATTTTATAACAGATTTGTAGATGATGTGTTTTTGTTGTGGAGGGGAACTGTTGAACAGCTTTCGAGTTTCGTAGCATACCTCAATAGTACCACAGATTTCCTTAGTTTTGAATGTACTTATTCTTTAAACACCATTGATTTTTTGGATGTTAGAATAATCAATACCCATCAGGGCTTTGATACTGAACTTTATAGGAAGGAATGTTGGAGAAACAACCTGTTACATCGTGAGAGTATGCATCCTCGGCACAAATACAACAACATTATTACCAATCAAATGGTCAGGATCTCCAAACTAACATCTCAGACGACAGCTTATAATGAACACAAACAGACACTTACTAGGAACTTTCTATCTAGAGGTTACAACATGAGACATGTATCCGAAGCCATTTCTTTAGGTGACTCACATAGATTATCTGATGGAGCACCTTTGATCAATAGAACACATAGACGTTCTCACTCTGTCAATAGGAGGACTAATGATAACCATAATAGGATTATTATTCCCTTCACCAATAGAAATAATAGCATCCTGAATGTATTCAAGAAGCATTGGAGTATTTTAATGGCAGATGATACGATTAGTTCTTTAGTTGACGTAAGACCTAGGGTGGCATATAGGAACATGCCTTCATTGAACAGGCTGTTATGTTATGATCGCTGTCACTCTGATGCGCCTCAGAGCAATAGAATAGGCACCTTTCCATGCCATATGTGCAATCAATGTAAGTATGTATCTACTACTGACACTTTTATTCATCCTATAACTAACAAGAGGTACTTATTTAGACAACATGCCACTTGTAAGTCTTTGTGTCTAGTATATGTAGCAACGTGCAAAGCTTGCACGATGTTTTATGTGGGGATGACCACAAGGTCATTACGAGCACATCAGAGAGCATGTTTATGCAATTAGCAAGTGCAATATTGTCAATGCACTTATAAACATATATCAGAGCTAGGTAATACACATGGTTTCAGTTTTCAAGTGTTAGAACTGGTTAACACAGGGAAGAGGCTAGGCAACATAAAAAATAGGATTGAGGAAAGGGAGAGCCACTGGATAATGAGGTTACAAGCCCATAGGTTTGGGCTTAATGAGAAGTTATCTATTAAGCCTTTCTTAACTTCCAGGTCCTTAAAGCATTAACATTAATTAAGCTTTTAATTGTTTTATTGAATGTTGTGATGTCACTACTTGTTTTTTGTATAAAGGGAGGGGGGTTTTATACTGCATCTATATCTGATGAAGCGTTGAGAAGCAACGCGAAAGCGCTTATACCACTGCAGTCTGTTCATCTGTTGTTCAATAAAGCGTGGACTTTTGGTTTTACCTGAAGATTTTGGAGTTTTATTCGGTTTGGCTTACATGGTGCACTCTTTATTGTTATTTCACTAGCCTAAAACCCACAACCATTAAACTAAAATATAATACTAAATACCTTTACATCCCCTGGTCTTGCTATTAATACAGGTTTAATAGAAATATATTCATTTAAAGCAGGGGAAAAGTTGGATCTCAATCTTAACTGCCATTTAAGTTATTTGTTTAACAGTAAATTTTTAATACCCCCCCTCCAATGTTCGTCCTAACTGTTTCAATGATGCCAAACCTAAAACCTTTAAAATCTGTGCATGTCACAGAATGCTTGTAAAGTGCACTAGTTTCTTTTTTAATTTTAATATCATGTGAATGTTCATACATTCTATCCTTCAAGGCCCTCCCGTTTTTTCCCAACATAAAAGGCTGGACAGTTGCTGCATGTAGCTAAATAAACAATCATCTTTATATTACAATTGCCCTTGCAGTATTTCACTATACTGTCCAACCCATTGTGTAAAGCAATACTGTCTTCCTTATAAATGTTTGAACATTGTCTACATTTACCACAGCTGATTGTAGCCTTCCTTATACTGTCTTGAAATTTATGCATCTGTTCAAACACTCTCTTAAAGTTCATTCTAGTTTTATAGGTAAACATTGGCTCCATGCCTGCTAACTCAAATAATTCCTTATTGGTTTTGAGTAAACTCCAATTTCTTCTAACAATATCCATAAACATACCTGAAAACCCGTTAAACTCAGTTGTACATGCTTTTTGAAAAATTTAACTGTTTGCCCTTTTCTTATCCACAAAATTATTAGGTACACCTAACAAGGGTTTAAATGTGATGCCCCATCCATCTTTAACTTTGTCAATAACCCTAAATACTTCGTCTTCAGGGTAACCCCTTTCTATAAACATGTTACTTAAATTATAAATTTCTTTGTAAAATTCCTCCTTCTCTGAGGTCATCCCGGCTATACGAACAGCCTGACCTTTCACTAAGCTAAGCTTCTGGGCCCATAGGGTGATTGCTGTTAAAATGTAGGTAGCTATTGCACCAGGTCTCCTTCCTATAAATTTTTGACTGAAAACCATCCAAAGTTAACAAAATGGTAGTGTCTAAGTAATTAATACTGGACTTGTTCCATTCATATGTGAATTTAAAGTAGTCAGAACTGTTGTTTAAAAACTCCATAAAGGATATCATTAGTTCTTTACTTTCATCCCAAAGAATGAAAATATCGTCCAGAAACCTTACATAAAGTCTAATGTATTTATGGAAGGGACCATTAAACACATAGCTTTGCTCCTACTGCAGCATAACCAAACTGGCATATATGGGAGCACAAGGATTTTGAGTGACAGTATGTCTTTAAAATTCTGATTGTTCTTAATTGCACAACATATATAAGGATTAAGTATAGTGATTGTGTTCATCTGATGAAGTCTTGGCTACCAAGATGAAAGCGCTCATGTTTTATGTTTAAATAAATTAGTATTATCGGTTACCACTTTGGGTGTTGGACTTTCTATTTATCTGTTTTGGAGTTTATCAACAGTTTACATTTATTTTTTGGTTCTTATAAGAACAAGACTAGAGGAGTAATAATTCTATGGAAAAAGACTTTATTAAATCCCAAAGTTATTTACAAACATGTAGATAGTGATGGACTCATGGCTTTATTTATACTTAAATTTAATAATAGAATTTGAACCCTGGTAAACTTATACTGGTATATATACCCCGGGTATAGGGGTTGGACTAGCTAAGAAACACTTAGACTTTATTGTAACCACTTCTAAAGGTAATATTATACTAGAAGGTGATTTCAATTGTATCACAGATACTACAGAAACTACAAATAGGAAATCTCCTCAGCTATTGTCCTCAACCAAACAATTAAAAAAATGGACAGAAATATTCAAATTAAAGGATACCTATAATGCTTTGGGACCAAATTCTTTACTCTTTTCACATCAGGACTATAGGCATGGCACCCAAACAAGAATAGATAAATATTTATATCTCTCAAGATCTTTATTCTAAAATTTTTAATTTTTCAATACAGCCATGTCCATTTTCAGATCATAACTCCCTTTTACTAGTAATTCACTTAGAATTCAATCCATTAGTTATCACTTCAAGGATTCCTTCATATATCACAAAAATTAAAGATTTTAAATCTTGGATAACTTCTGAACTCCAGTTCTTTCTAGAGATTAATTATAAACCTGAAACAAACATAATTATGGACTAAGATTCTCTTAAGGCCTATATATATATATATATATATATATATATATATATATATATATATATATATATATATATATATATATATATATATATATATATATATATATATATATATATATATGATAAAACCATTAGTTGGCACAAAAATAAAATTAAAGAATGGGACTCAGAGTTACAGCAACTTCAAAATCAAATTGTATTTCTTAAATCTAATAAGAACTTAATTGCTATGGAAAATAAGAAGAAAATAGAAAAAGCAAATAAGAAATATAATGCAATATTATCTCATAAAACCAATTTAGCTATGGAAAGACTAAAATTAAATTCTTATGCTACTTCTCCAAAACATCTCTATAACCTATCGATGAAAGTTAAGATACAATCAAAAATCAATAATATTGATAGCATCTTTCATGAAGGAAAGAAGAAAAAAGTCTCAGACATAGGTGACATCCTGGAGGCTTTCAATTATTACTATGCAGAACATCATAAAGATAAAACTAATACAAATGAATATAAGAAATTAGAAAATATAGTTTCCAATATAACAAGAATTCCTGAGGAATTAAAGATAGATTTACAAAAACCTATTTCACAGAAGGAAATTATAGATGGGATTAAAGGAAGTAAGTCTAATAAAACACTTGGAATAGATGGCTTAATTATTGAAATATATAGATTGTTCCCCTCTTCTATAATCTCTCTCCTACATTAAACCTTTCTTGAAGTTCAAACATTAGCAAAAATTCCTCCTTCTTGGAGATATTTTCTAATTTCCCCTTTATTAAAAGAGAATAAAGACCCTAATCATTGTAACTCCTACAGACCAATTTCTTTGATGAATAATGACTATAAACTATTTATGTCAATTATCGCCAACAGATTGAAAATACCCATATCTAAAATAATTAATGAAGACCAAACTGGTTTTATACATAATAGACATACACAAGATAATATCAAAAGAGCATTAACATTAATAGATTATCTCAATAGAGGAAACCTTGAAGCATTGATAATAGGTCTAGACATTCAAAAGGCATTTCACTCCTTAAATTGGGATTATTTAATTAAAGTTTTACAGTTATTTGATTCCCCCTATTTTATAATACTCATAAAGAAAATCTATGAAAATAATCTATCTTATGTCAAAATAGGCCCTTTTACTTTCAAAGCAATCCATATCACTAGAGGTGCAAAACAAGGATGTTCTATGTCCCCTATTCTATTTGCTCTGGCCATAGAAATACTTGCCATCTTAATACGTACCAACCCAAAGATAAGAGGTATAGACATATATGAGCAATATAGCTCCAAAATAATGATGTTTACTGATTATGTCTTACTTACTTTAACCAACTCTAAAGAAGTGTTAGATGAAGTTGATATGATAATAAATTTCTAAAAAATCTCAGGACTCTCCTTCAACAAATCAAAATCAAAATATTAATTATTAAATTAAAAAAGGAGATACATCAGTTAATCATATTATTGTTAACCATGTTTTAGCTCTAGACTATTTAGTAATAGTCCTATATAAGAATATAGGGGAAACTTTAAAGTTTAACTATACCAATATCATAGACTTAATCAAGCCATTGATAAACAAATGAAATAATATGTTTATAACATTTGAAGATAGATTACAACTGATAAAAATGGTTTTGTTACCCAAAGTATTATATATAGCACAGGCTCTTATACTTTTACCAGGAAAAAAAATTCTTAAAGAAATGACTTCAATTTTGATGATATGGTACCCTAAAAAAATATAGTGGCATATACCCATCACATCAGACATTGGGAACAAGGGGGGTTAAAATTCCCAGAGAGTGAAACCTATATAAAGGCATCTTTAATTAAAATAGTGATAAATTGGAAAAATCCTAGATATTCTTCCAATTGGAAACAGTTACATTCTATAATACTAATGCATGAAAATTCTTTATCAAAAATACTTTAGTAACCGATAAAAATAAGATATGGCACTATTTAAGTATAAACTTACAATATAATACAACAAAATTAACTAAACTAACACTAATAAATCATATTGTTGATGTTTTTAGGAAATTCATTAACACAAATTTAGATATAAAACTGTGGTTTGCATTTCTAATACCATTTAGTATTACAAGAGACTTTCCTGATAAAATGCATAGAGAGATTTTTGGATTATGGGAGTACAGGAATTTATTTTGTTGGCTGCAATGTATAGAAAATCAACAAGCTTTGAACACACAACATATATTGTCAACCTATGGGCTATCTCCCAATGACTGGTTAGTTCTTCAGAGTGTCACAGCATATACTAAGGATCTGTGTAGAATAGTAAATAACTCATCCTTCAAAACCGTACCGAAATGTATAATCTGGATTTTTGAAATCCTATATAATAAAACTAATGTTAAGAATGAATTATCATATCTATATAATGCTTTAATTGTTTATAAGATAGCTCCTAAAGCTTCTTATTGGCAATATCTAACTAAAGAGTTTCAAATATAATTATCAATGGAAGACAAAACAAACATCTTAGTTTCAGTTAAACTAACTTCCCATTCACAATTCTGGAGGATTTTTCACTGGAAATTTCTACATAGATCCTTTTTGACACCTGAGAAACTTTCAAAAATAAACTCCCCAACAACAAGTTATGATGGAGATGTCACCTGTCTACTAATGCAGACTGGTCTTATGTTTTTTATGACTGTACCAATATTAAAGCACATTGGAACGAGATTAACAATTTTTACAAGCAATTTATACGGCTACATTTGTTCTGAAAAAAAACTTTAATTTTATTGAATGTAATTAATAGTAATCATATGAAGAAATATGACCTGTATCTGTTGTGGACCATGTTAGCAATAGCTAGAAAATGTATAACCACGGATGGAATTCTACTGTAGCACCCACTATGGAGGAATTCCTATCTTCATTGAAGAAATGTATACTAATGGAGACAAGAACTAAAGAGTTAAGAACTTTTCCTAAGCCATTGGTTAATAATCCGTGGAGGAAAGTTTTGAATTTGATTGACACCTTACAGCTGGAATCAAACTCTTCCTAACAACCACAGTCAACATATTAAGTTATTATTTATTTACATATATTGTTATCTTAATCCTTTTTGTCAGGCTGAAAGTAAATATTGTATATAGTTATTGAATGTTACGAATGTAATCAAATTATTGTATTATTTCATCAAAATAAAAATCATTTGAGCAAAAAAAAATAGGGATGCTTTACTTCTCACTGACACAACTAAAACTATACTTGCTACTACTTAGCTCCTCCCCACATTTCTTTATGATACTCTCATCCATACAAACCTCCAGGCTTCTCAAAAACTAAAACTTTAACAGTGCTATAACAAAGTTGCTAAATTTGTAGCAAATACGTCTTTCATAAACCACCACTGTATAGCACAGAAAACCCTGAATTAGTTAGAACTGCCTCATCAACTGACATATACACAGCTTCTTACCACTTACAAAATTATCCAGCATCCATCTGCCTGTCCAGTACTAAAGAACATTCTACACAGCTATGTTCCTGGTTGGCCAATGCAGTCAAGTGACCAAAAACTCTTGTCTGTCTACAAGCCATTCATATCTGTTGGGCACTGTCTTGGTTGTTAAGGCCTGAAACTCCTTACCTGTATCCATCAGGTCAATACCCTCCCTCCCATAATTCAAAACCACTCTGAAAGACTTCCTAGCTAAAATCTGGTTCAGTTCTTCCTCAAAACCAGGATACACTATATCCCTAAATGTGAACATGTATCAATTCACTCCTTGTACCTCCTTACTTTCCCTTCTTCACTTACTTCTACTGAATTCTCTTCCCTGACTTTCTCTCTAAATATACCATAAGCCTGTTTTCTTTCACTTCATATTGCAATTCCTGTTTGTATTAGACTAACATTTCTCTACAAACTGTCTAAAATGTCTCTAAATATTAAATGATTGTCATATAACATATTAATTCTTAACCAATGTTTTTATATTATGTCTAATTTGTTATAATTATTTAAACTGCAGATATTTTTGTTTTATTTTAAAGATTGTAAAATTATTGTCCTTAAAATGTTTTGTAATAATTTGGAGCTTTTCTCCCCAGACCTCTGCTGAAATAGGTTTCTACGCAGTTGGACTTCCCTGCTAATCAAATGTCGATACATAAAAAAAAAAAAATAAAGAGAAGGATCCATGGACAGACATGCTGAAATGGCTAATAAATAAACCTAGATAGAGGAGTAAAAAAAGTGATAGGATTATAACTTATACAAATATTGTAAAACCAGGTAACAACTAGCCCTGAATGGGTACTAGCTATGCTGTTGGCACCAACTAGAAACCCTATACTGTTTGCTGATATATGATTTTCTAGTAGCAGGCTTTCTTGCCTCCATAAGTACCTGCTGCATGTCCTCAGTAAACAGTTGCCTAAAGGGAATTAAGACCCTATCATCCAGGCAGTTAGTTCAAGTTTTTTGGTTTTGGTTTTTATTGGTTTCAGTCTGTATAAAGTAACCCTGCTCTTGTGTGAGTAGATCCAATCTGTGAGGAAGCTTGTGATAATTGCCCCTGGCCATTTCCAAAAGTAGAGAGAACCAAGGTTGACTGGGCCAGAAGGGAGTCACAACAGTGATCTCAGTAGATTCCTTCTGAATTTTCTGAGGTTGCATGGATATTAGTCGAAAGAGTGGAAAGGTGTACAGGAACATTCCTGTGCAAGGAAATGAAAAGGCACCTGGCTTCCAGGCCTTCTTGCATGGAGTCCTGGAGCAGACTCTTGCCAGCTGATTGTTCAGAGAGGAGGCAGATATGTCTGCTTGAGAACCTCCCCACAGATGGATCAAATCTTATTTATTTATTATTTATTTATGTCATTTGTTAACCGGGTAGTATCCGAATGGGCCAGGAGCCCGTTTTCAGCGGAGACCTGGGGAGAAAAGCTCCAACACACAGAACAATAAAACAATTGAGAAGCTAAGTACAATGCATATTATTACAGGTGATGCAGGCATAGTATACAACTACATTACAGTATGGTTAGAGTTTGGATTTATACATTTAAAGTACATGAATTTAGTTGACAGAATGACAGCTTCTGGCTTGGGAGAAGTAATAGAAATAACAATAAACAGTTACTGCTAGTTGAGAATACAGTGTTTGCAAGAGAGAAGATATGTTATTAAACAGATAGTTCACCTATATTATTATTATTATTATTATTGGTTGTCCAGTTGAGAGGCTAGGTAAGAAAGAAGCTTGCAGTAAGTTGAGTAGGTGAGAAATAGTAGGTTTAGGAGGATTTAAGAGTGAGTAATATTGTGGGAGGGAGGAAGTGTAAGGGGTGAATAATTAGCCTGGGCTGTGGCAGGAGCAGAGCCAATGATTTGCTAAGTATCCTTTTAGCATTTTTTTGAATTCCTGGCAGTTTGGGTTTTTTGAGATGGGCTGAGGAAGTGTGTTCCACAATTTGGCTATCTTGTATGAGTATAGGGAGTCCCCATGAAGGTTGTGGGAGTGGGTAACTTGTAGCATGAGTTTTTCTGAGGATCTGAGGGGCCTGATATTGTGGATGGGTTGTACTAGGTTAGCAAGAGCAGGGAGTTGGTTGGGTTGGTGGACAATTTTATGGACTATGGTGAGTTGGTTGAAGGATAGGAGGTTAGGTAGTTGTAGCCAGTTTAGCTGCGAGAGAGATGAGCAGTGATGAGTTCTGTTAGGGTGACTGGTTGCAAATTTGACTATTCTTTTGTAGCAAGCTTCTAGATTATTGAGGTCAGTCTTACGCAAATTGGTGAACATGTGAGAGCCATACAGTAGAGTTGAAAGCAGGTGAGACTGGGCAGTGGCCAGTCTAGCGTTGTGGGTTAGGAATGGCTTTGCTCTGTAGAGGGTGCCTAGTTTGGTATGCACTTTTTGATTATCAAAGAAATATGTTTGTCAAATTTTAGATGTTCATCAATTGTTACACCTAGTAGTTTAGTATGGCTAGTGGGAACCAGCTTGGTGCCATTGGAGGAGAGGATTGAGAGTAGAGATTGGCTAAGGTTGGATTTCTTATTACTGAAGACTATTATCTTGGTTTTGTTTGGGTTTAGAATAAGATGATGTTCTGTGAGGTGTTTCTCTATGTTTTGGAAGGAAATTTGCATTTTTGTTTGAATGACCTGTGGATATGGGGCTGAGCAAATAAGTGTAGAATTGTCAGCATATTGGACAATGGAGGCATGATTAATTGCAGAGCAGAGATCATTTGTAAATATGCTAAAAAGGAGTTGGCCAAGTATGGAGCCTTGGGGTACTCCTACAGAGATGGAGAGAAGAGGGGAGAGGTCATTTTCCCATTTAGTAGCTTGCTGATGATTAGATAGATAGCTCTTAAACCAAGATAGGGATGTAGACTCTAGACCATAGGATGAGAGTTTGTTTAGTAGTATCTGATGGGAAACTGTGTCAAAAGCTTTGGACATATCAAGAAAGATGGAGGAGACAAGTTGTCCATCATTTAACAGTTGATGAATGGTATTAGTGAATGATAGCAGGGCAATAGTGGTACTATGTTTGGGTCTAAATCCATGCTGGGAACTGGATAATAGGTTGTTAGTGAGGAGGTAATTGAGGAGTTGATTGTAGATGCACTTCTCAAGAATTTTTCTAAGGGGAGACAGGATGGCTATGGGATGGTAGTTTGTAAGTTCTTTGGATGGTCCACCTTTGTGAAGGGGAATGATATAGGATATCCTCCATATCATTGGGACATATTGTTCTGAAAGGATTGGTTAATCAGGATAGTTATGGGGTAGGCAATAGCAGGGGCAGCTGCTTTTAGGAATTCATTTGGGAGTTTGTCACCTGCAACACAGCATAGTTTGGCCAGGAGTGCTTTTATGTAGCTAGTTTGGATGGGTGTGAAGGTGAAGCGGGTGGGATTATCTAGAAATGATTGGGGCAGAGTGAGTTCTTTGTTAGGTTGGTCACCTAGCAGGGAGGTGGCAGTATTAATAAAGTTGGAGCTGAATTGATTAGCTATTGGGTCAGTATTGTTTGAAGAAGTAGGGGCTGGGGTTGGGGAATGGCTGGGTTTGTGGAGATGGTTGATGGTTTGCCAGAATTTCTGGGGGTTGTTTTGGTTTGTCTGTTGACAAGTCAGGAAGTAGTTTTGTTTGTCTTTCTTGATTTGTTTTTTAGCTAGATTTCTAAGCTGCTGGTAGTTAGACAGGCTAGAGTTGTCTCTTGTGGTGTGGTAGGTGGCCCATGCCCTGTCTCTGTGCTTTAGCAATAGTTTTGCCTCTGTTGTTAACCAGGGTAAGGGTTTGGCTTTTGAGTGAATCTTCCTGATGGGAGCAAGATTGTTTAGTATCATAAGGAAGGTATTGTTAAAGTACTGAACTGCTAGATCTAGTTGGAGGTCCTTGAGAGGTGCCCAGTTGTGTTGTTGAAGCAGTCGGATGAACAATGAGGGGGAGAAGTTTTTCTTACTACGTATGTATTTGTAAGTTATGTTGTGAAGAGTGTGGATGCATTTTCTAAAGAGGAAGGTAGGAGTGTAGTCACTAAGGGAATCAAGGAGACATCCTGCTAAGTAACCAAGGTTGGGCTTATTGGTTAAAATCCAGTCTAATGTAGACTGTTTTTTGGAACATTTGTCAATGTGGGTAAGACAGGTTATTGTTTGGGTGAAGTTGAACAGATTTAGAAACTTTGTGGGGTTGTTGGATGTGCAGGAGTGCCATTCGAGGTTGAAGTCACCTAGAATGATAGATTCCTGGTTGAAGTTGGTTGATGCCCATGCAAATAGACTTTCAATGGAGTGTGGGTTGCTACCAGGGGGAAGATATGTGGCTATGATAATTATAGATTTGTTTGGGTTGATGTCTACCCAGGCAGTTAGGATTTCTGACTTGGGCTGGACTGGGGGAGTGCAGTTTAGCTGAATAATCTTAAGGGTGTCATTGAATATTATGGCCACCCCCCACTTTTTTATTTAATCTGTCAAGTATAATGATGTTATAACCTGTTGTGGTGATTTCTGTGTCTTTTATGTGGGGCTTAAACCAGGTTTCAGTGATAACAGCTATATCTGGGGAGTAGGTGGCTAGAACTGCATTGAAATCAGTAGCCTTATTGGTTAAGCTGCGTAGATTGAAGTTAGTAAAGAGCAGGTCTGAATTAGATTTGTTGGGTAGTGGGGGGTAGGGATTGGAGTGGCATGGTATTTTAATGGGTATTGTTGGGGTGATAGGTGGGAGAGACTGGTTGTTGTGTGAGTGGCTGTTGTTGGGTCCAGGGTTAGGGTGGATGTCAGCTTGGAGTTTAAGTTGTTTTAGAGAGTGTAATAGCAAGAGTCTAAGTCTGACACTTAATTTGTGGTAGCTAAAGGTAGGGGAGTATGGGTTGTGTGTGTGTGTATCTGTTTGAATGGTTGGAGTAGTGTGGTGTTGAAGTTAAAGAGTTGTGGACTAATGTTGGTAAAAGAGTGAGTGTTAGGGGATTGGTAGCAACGAGGGAATGTGGGTGAATACAGTTTATTGATCTTGTATAAGTTAAGAGAGGTGAAGCTGTAGGTGAGGTGAAGAAGAAGCAGAGATATGTTGGGTATTGTTGTGTAGTATAAGTGCATGGTGGAGTTTAGGTGGTTGTGTAGTAGGAATGAGTGCAGGTGGTGGAGTGATGTTTGAGAGGGTGGGGTTAAGTAGGTGGGGAAGGGGTGTGGGAGGCTGGAGTGGATAGGCCGGGAGGGATTGGGCATGGTTTTCTTAGCTATAAGTGTAGTGGATGTGGGGGTGGGTGGGAATGGGGGTAGGGTATGGGAGCGGAGTGAGCCCAAGCATAGTGAAGGGAGAACGGAGCGGGATGCACCAGGACCTTGTGGCAGCGCAGTGCCTAAAATCCTCAGAAAACAATCAGTAAGAGGATAGTTATTATTATTCCACTCTACTTATTTGTTCAATTAATGCAAGTTGTTAATCTTAATTTTATTCAGAACAGTGCCTGAAATACCTTCACGTACAGTCAGTAGGATGAATGTATATACCAGGTCAGAGAGAGCCTGTAACTAGGTAAAAATAATGTACGGAACCTAGACTTGTTTCATTCCAGTGGAATGAGGCTTACATAGAATGTGTAAATCTTGATGCTTTGCCTACCTTATGGCAGTAAAAATGGTAGCTTAGCATAGACTGAAGTAAGTAGCTATTTATCGACTGCAGTTATAGCTTAATGCTACGATGCTAACATAATATTACTTTGTGACAATGGCAGTTCTGTATGCACTAACACTTTGGTCAGTCTAAAATGGGGGGAGGAAACTAGGGTTACGGCATCCTCAGTTTAGTGTGCACACCACAGTCATTATCCCAGTAACAATTTAAACACAAAAACAGTTGCATATAGCAAGTGTTTAAAAAAAAAGTTCAAACCTACACTGCAAACGTTTGGTTTAAAAGGAGATCAGAACCTTGATTTGCCGCAGCCAGAGGTATCAGAAGAGCTCAGGCTCTATGGGGTGCAGTCCATTGCAGTTAGGGCTGAGTGAACTGTAAGAGAGAGTGAAAAAATGGAAATTGGTGCAGGGGGTCATAGATTATGATTACTACAGCTTAGACAACCAAAAAAGAAAAACAGTGAAACACCACTAGTTGCTGAGTCTGCGTACGCTACAGTAATTATAACAGATGGCTGACTAGTTCAGACATCACTGCAGCAAGGTGATTTCACAACACACATAGTATTATACAACTAGAATATGCTTGAGCACTTATGACTAGTAGCAAGTTATGCACATACTGTTTGTAACAAATAGCTGTATCTTATTACATACTGAAGTGACATAAATGCTCATTTAGAAAGTATGTTGCACCAAAAATGCTATTAAACTAAATATTAATTCAAGCAGCACTTCTAAAGCCAGTTGGGAAATGTGTATCAGTATAAGTACGTGAGAAATTATTGCTGGTAACCAGTTATACACTTCAGTTCTAAAGAGTCAAGACAAAAACTAACGCTATGAACATAAGGTAAATACCTACTTACTTTATAGAATTCCCACAACAATGTATTGTAATTAGTGAGCACACTAAATGGGAAAAATGCCAAGGGGATGTGTTAGAACCCTAAGAGAGTAGCTATTTAAAAATAGCTCCTTGCCCCCCAATCTAATTTCCATTCGTGAGCATCCACCCTTGTCCTTCTCAGCTTGTCTGCCACACAGTTTTGCTCTGTGATGGAATGATGAATGCCTGTAGAGTGGATTGTGCTGTGAAGTTGTATGGCTAGTCTGCAGAGGGGATACAATATAGTTCCCCTTTGCTTGTTGAAGTGCCACAACTGTGGTGTTGTCTGCAAAAACTTGAAGAGTTACTGGGGACCAAAGATGGTTCAGGGAGCTGAGTGCTTTTATCAGGCAAGCATCTCTTTTATATTTATGTGTTTGCACGTGTCCTTGGAGTCCCACACACCTTGCACTTTAACTGCTCCCTAAGCAAAGTCTGAGGTATCTATGGTGAAAGCTTTGGAAAAGGGAGAGAGAAGGAGAGTCCTGAATTTAGGGATATCTGTTGTCTCCACTATATGGTTTCTGGCCTGAGAAACTCCAGCACTGGGATCTGAAAAGACAAAGGGTGTTGGTGCTGGGACCAAAGAGACTTCAGATACCATTGTATCTTTCTCATATGGAGTATTGCCAAGGGTATTATGAGAATCATAGAAGTCATGAAACCCAAAATCCTGAGGTATTCCCTCACATTCATCAAAGACTGAGGAAAACCCTAGAAATATATCTAGATCTAGGTCTGTGTTTTCCTGTGGAAGAAAAGCTCTTTGAACTGTGATGTCTGGTTGACACAATCCCATGAGAGAGAGTCAAGAAAGACTTTTGAATGTTGTCTTGGAATCTCAGCTTGTGTAAGAGATCTCTCACCAAAGAGAGAAATTCCTGACACTTTGAAAAAGACTCTGCAAAGATAAGCAAGTCATCTAAATATGTAAAAATGTGAATATTCTGGAGTGAGCTATAACTGGAGCTAGACACTTTGTGAGCATTCTTGGTGTAGTGGATGGTCTAAAGGGTAATGCAAATAACTGATAATGTGATCCAGCACACAAAACCTTAAGAAACACCTGAAGTCTGGAGGAATAGAAATGTGATGATGTGCATCTTTTAAATGTAGTGTTACAAGGAAACTTGAATGAGGAAGGAGATATAACAACTCCCTATTGAAATGTCAGCATTCAAAATGCAAAGTTCCAACATTTTGAAAAAAAAAGACTAAAAACACATGAGAAGACCAAATCTCAAAGTTCGCTCTTCTTATAACTTCTTTTTGCAGGGGTGGCAATCTCCCTTGCACCCCCCCCCCGAACTTATATATACCAACTCTGAAATCACCATACCTTAGAGAAAAGGGAATATTCAGAGAAATGGCATCTCAGACTTGGTATATGTAAGTCCATTCTTTCGACCATTCAGTCTCTGTATTTTGGGACTTGCTCTAGCAGGTTCTCACATTTTAAATGGTTACAGAGGTAACAGGTTGTGAAGTGGCATAATTTTGAATTTGGGCACAATCACAAACAGGTTTAAGAAAGAAAAATCCAGAATTAGTCTCCTAGCTTTTTCTTGCTTTGACACCAACACATCCTTGAATAAAACTCACTTCCCATCTAGGAAGGAGGAACTGGTTCTATCACTCCTTGCAACAGCATGTGATGAAGGACATATGAAAACAAAAGAGTCTGGTCTGGTCTAGAGAATGAGGAATTACCCCCCTGGAAAGGAGGAATTTCCTCCCACTGCATCTGCAACCTTGAATGATCTTCAGAACCTATATCTGTTGCCAAAGAGAAAAGTGAGATTCAGACTTTCTGTCAGGATAAAAATGGCTACCAGAGTGGGAAGGTGGAACAACGTCTGTTAGTCATTCTGACTTATTGGGCTGTCCTTGCTTTTGAGAATTTCCATAATTCTGCTTGAAACCCCTTGCCATTTCTTTTTAAATGTCTGTTTACCTGTATTTTGTTGAGAATGTTTATTTTATTTCTTACCATAACTGAAAGATGATTTTGAGAATCCCTTGGAAAAGTTGGCAAAGGAGGGCTCTAGGGGAAGAGCATCCTTTGGCTCTATGGTTTTCAGGAATATCTTTCCATAAGGGCACCCAAGATCTAAAGTAGCTGGGGACTCTGTCCCAAAGGTCAAGGATAAATGAAGATTGACAACATCAGATTAAGAAGCTATGTACCTACCTACCATAATGTTCCATCTGTGTTGATTTTCATTTATTCTTGGCACCACACCCTTCTTCCCCCTTCTATAGACTCCTTGAAGGATCAGATGCTTGTCCTGGTAACTTTATCAGGTTTGACCTTGGACATAGCCTCTTCAATTCCATATGCATATTCTTCTCCCAGTGTAGCTGCAAACTCGATCTGAGGTAATTTGGAGAGGGGTATTGTGGGTAGAGACAACTCAAAAGTTTTTTGCTTGCATGAGCTGTATAATGGTTGAGCCAGTTCCAAAGATTAGAACTGTGTCCAAAAGGTCAAGGAGGTCAGGGATAAATGAAGAGCGACAACACGGTTGGAATGTTTTGGTAAGTACATAACTTCTTATTTAGTCTCTTTAGTTTTATATACAGGTCAGGCATATTTTTATCAACCATAGGAAAAGTTGTGGGTAATAATTAATAGAGAGTTGAAGGACTTTATCTGGGAGAAGAAGAGGGCAAGAGTCAAGTGGGATAAGATGATCCTTCCAATAGCACAAGGTGGGTAAGGATTACCCAATGTGAAGTGATATTTTAGAGCTACACAGTTAATGGTCTTATACATAACACAGGCAGAAAGCTACATTTCAGAGAAGAAAGTGATGATGAAGCAGGGGAAATTCAAGAAATGAGAAGTGAGTGGGATTTTGGATGCAGATCCTTAAGGAGAATAACAATAGTAATACAAAATATTATTTTCATAAAGTATTAGAAAGCATACTAAAAACTAAGCCAACATGGGAATGAAGAAAGATGATTCTGCAGACAGTGATAACTGAAATTAGGGTACAAAGACTAGGCAAGAGTGGGCTGGAATTTTCTGGAGGAAGCTGGAAAAGGAACCAAAGCACTGGGAACTAATAATTACAGAGGGAAAGATAGTAGAATGGGAATAGGCTAGGAAGACATTTGGACTGCAGGCCACAGACTGCCTTCCCTATCAGGTATTGTTATCAGATTATAGGCAAAGAGAAAGAGACAGGAAATCCTAAGTGAAATACCTGCATCAGTTGAATTTTTAGTTGCATCTAGACCAAAAGCTGCTTTTAAAAAAGGGATAATTAGAGCACATAAAATATTGCACGGTAGCTATAGGAATCAATCAGAAGAGGTCAGAAGAGAGATTAGATAAGCAGATCAGAAAGAAACAATGGGAGACATATGTATGGCTCCCAAATATGCAACAAAGCCTAGAAAATTTAAGATTTTTGCTTGGAAGTGTTTGCATAGGTACTTTTATACCCCTAGCAGACTCCAAAGAATTTCCTCAAGTAGAAGGCAAATGTTGGAGGTGTGAATGGGAAAAAAGAGGCACCTGGGATCATATGTTTTTGGAGTGTAATCAGTTGACCTCTTTTTTTCTGGATGAGAAACCTTTTGTGATGAGGTGTGCCACGTAGAAGGATTTCCTGACTACTGTGGCGATGTGATTATCAAAGGAGAGACTACTGTCCACCGGTGTCCCAAGGTCTCTTATCACACTTTTGGTGTTAAGTATACTACCGCCTATGTTGTAGTTCATGGGTACAGAGTTTTTATCAAAGGGGATGACAATGCACTTTTTGGCATTGAGCTTGAGGCCATGGCTTTGACACCAGACATCTGTCTCAGTGAGGCCCTTTTGTATGATGTCCACATCGTTAGGGGTTTCGATTATGGCTCCTAGTTTGCAGTCATCTGCGAACTTCATTAGCCAAAGACCTTCTGTGTTAGCCTGTACTTCAGAGAAGTAAATACCAAACAGGAGAGGACCCAGGACTGAACTCTGTGGTACTCCACTTGTCACTGGTCTGAAGTCGGATTTGGAATCTGCTACTTTCACAGTGTGGGTTCTGTCAGTGAGCCAGTTGGCAACCCATCTTGTGACATAGGGATTTATACCTAGTTTGGTGAGTTTATTAATAATTCCAGAGTGGGGGATGGTGTCGAAAGCCTTGGCAAGATCTAGATAGGCTGTGTGAACCACCTTACCCTTGTCTACAGCTTTGGTGACTGCTTCAAAGAAGTCTGTCAGGTTTAGGAGACATGATCTGCCTTTCACAAACGTGAACTGGGTGGGGCCCAGAGTTTGGAGATTACCAGTCTCTTTGTTTATAAGTTCCATGATGATATGCTCCATGGCCTTGCAGACCAGGCTCGTCAGGCTAATGGGGCGGTAGTTCCCAGGGTCCGTGGTGGCTCCCCCCTTGTGGAGTGGGATAACCGTCGCTGTGCGCCATTCAGCAGGCACAAAGCCTGAGGTGAGGCTATGATTGAACATGGTACTTAGGTGGGGTGCCAGTTCATTCTGTAGTTCATGTAGAACACAGCCTGGGATGCTGTCTGGTCCCATGGATGCTGTGTTCTTGGCTTTGGAGAGTGTAGTTTTTACCTGTGCAGCCGTGATTACAGGAACTTTGCATTCTTCCGGTATAGAGATGGGCTCTTTAGGGGGTGAGAGGGGGTAAAGTTAGCACTGAATCTATCTGCCAGGATGTTGGCATTATCAGTTGGGTCTGTATATTTAGTGCCATTGTGCTGTAACTCAGAGCAGATCTGAGTGTTGCCATTGAGATTCTTGACATAGCTATAGAATGCCTTTGTGGTTGTCTTTAGAATCAGTGGCGATTTTGTTTTCGTAACTAGCTTTGGAGGATTTTATCAGGGATTGCAGCTTCTTACTGAGGCTGACCAGCGAGCTCCTCCACTCATGGGATTTTACTCTCATTTGCAACAGCTTCTTCCTTCTGTTGCAGGCAGTAATACATCCTCCAAAGCTGATAGGACAGGAGGAATGGGTGCAGGTTCTGGGAATTCCTTTTGTTATGACTCATGGAACTTTCTGAGGGACTGAGACATTTCTGTCACTGAAAACATTAGCACATTCTAGAAAGAAAGAGAACCCTCCCAAAGGGTGAATCAGAAATGGAGCTCTCCTCTGAGTTAGAATTTGAAATCTGAAGAGAAACCCCTGCATTTGTCCAGAGTCAGAGTCTTGAATCACTTCAGGAAAGGAGCTATCCCTTTTTTTTTTACCAGAAACTTTTTAAGAAGGATCAATACCTTGAAGTAAACCTCTTAGCCAGACCCAGTAAACTACTCCTGTCTAGGAAAATTTGAGGAAGAGTAGATACATGCTTCATTTTTGTCTTTCTTTTTGACAGGAAAAATGGGACCAGCAGTGTAATTAATGGTAGGAGTAGCTGCTTCCCCAGGGATGGGCACAAGAGTCTGACAACACAGGAAAGCCTTCCCTGGTGGCTGTCCCTTGCCCACTGTGGGGACCTCAACATCTGTAGAGGATGTGGCTAAGCCCTGGTCCATAATGGCTGTAGCTGCCACACCAGATGGATCTGGTGCAAAAGATTAATGGTCTGAGGTACAACTAATGGCCATAGCAGAGTCGCCCGCCTGTGGTTGAGGCAAACTACTAGCCTGCTGCGATGACAAAGGCTATTTGTTTAATTTTTTTCTTTTTGTGGCTGGAAGAAGAACCGACTATGAGACTGACAGATATTCCATGGTCAAGCCGAAAATGGTGCCTCTTTCCCAGAAAAAACAAGCAGCAAATGCTGGTAAAAACTAAAACTCTTTAAAAATCATTTTTTTTTCAGAAACAGTAAAAAGCACTTTAAAACACTTTGCCAGATCAACAAAATAAACACAATTTCTCCACAAAAAGAATGTTTTTAAGTTATTTTGAAGAGCTTTGAAACTTACGGAAAAAAACAGTGCTCCTGTTTAAAAGTACAGTCTCATGAAAGTCCATTAAAACACAAACTCGTAGCTTTAAAATAATTTTCCTGAAGAGGTATTAACAATAATAAACAAAAAAATATTCAGTGGTAGTTTTTCTCCCCATAGGAAACTTATCTGCCCAGCAAAGGAACAGCACAAGCTGATAGTTGATCCTTGAAAGCCTCAGAGGAGCATACTCTTTGGCAGCAGTAAAGGTCTGAAGGGGTTGGCACCCAGACTTGTCTTTTAGTCATCTTGGCTTGAGCTGCCAGACAGTTTGGGAGCATGGAAGGTGCCCTGAAGCTTTGGAAGGCTGGCAGGATATAACCCACATAGCTATGGGTAATGCAGCAGTGATCAATATGATGAACATCAGTTCTTACAGGATGCCTATAATTCCTGTTCTCCAGCAGCATGGGTAGTGCCTCCCCCCAACAATATTCAGATATGGTCTGCATTAAGGTATGATAGGAACCAAACACAGTTGAGCCCGTCCCAAGGAAGCCAGAGCCCTTCAGACTCACAAAGACAGGCTATATTGGAGCAAACACCACTTGTTGACTCCATAGTCGTATGCTGTGGTCTTAAAAAAGAAAATTCTTGAAGACACCCAAGCTTTTTACCCTCCTAAAAGGACTCCAGGTTGATGGATAAGTTAGAGACGTGAGACTGTGCATCAGTACATTCTCTGCCAGTTCACTGAACTACATGGTGCAAATGGTTTTATTTCAGAGAGAAATCACTCAGTAGGCATCAGTAAATCTAAATCAGTTGTCATCTGGAACATTCTGGTGGCTACTGTGAAGGCTGCCAACCTAGCTAGATAGAATTTTGTAAATAATTCTATGTCCTTGTAAATATTAATATGATCCACAGGCTTGTTTGACAAATGTAAGAAAACTGTGTATGTTCTGAGCTTCAAAAATGTAACCACAATGCACCCTGTTGGAAGAAAGCTGATGAGTAAAGCATTTTATGATTGTTTGATCTCAAGCTAGGAGACAGGCTGTCTGGGCTAGGAAATTATTTCTATTGTTCTAAGACAGAGATAGTTACTAGGTTTTACATGTGAAGTGTCTTTTATTGATTGCTGTGGCTTCCGGGCAGGTGCAGGTTACAAAAAGAAATGTTAAAATTTTAAATTCTGTGAGCCTGGGAAATTAGTGTCAAGAATGATGTAATCTGAAATGACTCAGCAGTAATATGTATTATCAATTTAAAACTTTCTCAGAGAGAAAGATTTAGAATTTTGTATTTTGTTCTAAATCTGACAACAACTCACCAGCACTTGTTTTGCTCTGTAAGTAAGACCCAGATCTTAGTATTTCTCTTAGAGATAGATAGGAATATAGCCAGATTAGTCTAGCTGTTTTCTATATTGATGTCAGACTGTCCTACAATGTTGTTTTTAAGTATTTCCTGTGAATCTGAACTCTCTAGTGTCACTGTGTTGAAGCAATGAGTATTGCCTTGTGTTTTTATTATTTATTATTAAATATTTTAAAATCTTTTAACTGTGGCTGTTTTATGTACAGATAATTTAAGTTCTTAGTGTACTTGCATGTATTTGGTGATACTGTATAAGCCACTCCTAAATAGCCTTCAAGTCACAGTTACACTTACCAATTGGATAATAATACCATTGTTCAGTAGAAATTGACACCCTTTGGTAATGGCCTTTAGAGTAGCTGATAGGAGAAGTTGGTGGCAGTGATTACTACCTTATAGCCTGGGCAGAAGGGGGCATAGCTAGTGAACCTGTGCCAGCCTTCCCCAAGACTGTCTGTGTGTTTGTATATAAATCAAATCTCAAAGTGTGTGTGTGTGTGTGTGTGTGTGTGTGTGTGTGTGTGTGTGTGTGTGTGTGTGTGTGTGTGTGTGTGTGTGTGTGTGTGTGTGTGTGTCAGCTACTTGGGCAAGGACATGAAGCACTGGTTGGACAGAGAGGGTACTGGAGGTTTTGGCTTGACTGCTCAGCTGAGATCTGAACCCTATAGCTGTGCCAGTGGGGAGTCTTATTGCGCATCTGGAGAGAAAGGGAGAAACCAGCCCCAGACTGACTATGATCTCTGTGTGCTCTTAAGGGAAATTGTACTTTACTGTGTGTGTACTTGTTATCCTCCCAATGTGGATGGTCCTCACTGGTGCTAGTGATGAGGATTGAGACTCCTTGATTACTGGGCCAGTGCATGGGCGTCACAGCTACTATGATCACTGTTTCATCTCTGACCATGCATCTCATACATAACATAACATAACAGATGGGGCATCTAGAGCTTTAGGTTTGGGCCTAATGGTGAGAAGGTGCACCTAGATGCAGCTTACGGATTGTCTGGACCATTTCAGAGTGGCATTCAGGATCAGAATCATCCTGTACTTAGTGCTGCCACGAGCCAAACATCTATTAATGGGGCAGCTTATTCTAGCACGACAGTTCTTGGTTCAAATCTGGCTGTTTGTGGGAATAATGGTAAATGTAAGCAAATTCCAACTCTAACCATCTGTAGATCTATATTTTACAGATTGCCATCTAGACACTCACAGAGAGATGGAAGTTGTACAGCAGGATAGTTACCTCTATAATTTCCGATGTATCACTCTTACTTCAGCAAGCTAGACCATCAGCAGCTCAAGTTCTCAAGGTTCTTGGACTAATTGTAATGTCTGTTCAAATGGTTCCACATGCCAGGCTCAACAAGAGAACTTTGAAAAGGTCACTGCGGGTACAATTGAACTAGGTCTCTCAGCCAGTGTACCACCAAGGGTTGGTGGACAAGTTTAAACTGATGGATGAACCCACAGAACCTGTTGACAGCATCCCGATTCATCAAATCGATACCACTTGCAATGGTCACCACAGATGCATCTGTCCTCAAATTGGAGGGCCATTTCTTAGAATAGTAAAAGGTTCGTAGGCCATGGAATAAACATCTCTGCACATAAACATACTGAAGATGAGGGCAGTTTTCCTAGTGTTGCAGTCATTTCAAAATGTGCTCCCTCATGGTGAATTTACCATACAGTCAAACAGTATGGTGGTGGTATGGTATGTAAACAAGCAAGAAGAGAACCCAGTCTTATCAGGAATGGGAAACTAATTTGCATGGTCTTCTAATAAAAATGCTCATACTTGGGTCTTCCAACATGACTGTGGACAAACTAAGCAGACAGTTACCCCACTTATGGTGTCTCAATTTCAGAGTGGCACACAGTATATTTCAGAAGTGGAAAGAAAGTTTGCTGTGTTCGTTTTCTTCACCAAATGCCCTTACTTCTTCATCATAGTTCTAAAAGATGCACAGACACACACAGAGAAGCATTTTCCCGACTGTCCCCCACATCTTCTGTATACCCCCCATTATTAATAAGATTGTTACAAAAGACCAAAAACTACAAAGATAGACTCATTCTCATAGCTCACATCTGGCTGCAACACACTTTGTCCTCACCCCTCCCTTCACCTGCTTTGGCTTCACCTAAAGAAGGAACCTCTTCTTTTTCAGAGCTCCACTCTGCTATGTCATCTGTCCAGACAGCCTCATTTGGACATTCTTCCTGCTTGGTTTATCTACTTCCAATAATGGCCAAGAATTGAGCATTCCCTGCAGACATTATAAAAATGTTACAGTTTCTCTAAAAACCTTATCCTGGAGAATTTACAAGGAAGAATGAAGAAGTTCTTGGTGTGGGCTTATGACAGAAACATTTCACTAGACTCAATATCATTAAAACAGCATTTTTTTTCATTACAGAGCCCTGTTGCTTAAACCTGCTGCAGCTCATTCTCTGAACTTTGTACTGGAGTGTCTGATGAAACCACATTTTGAGCTAGCAAATTCAGTTGATATCAAGCTCTCATGAAAACAGCCATTTTGGTTGCTATTACTTAAGCTAGAAGAGCCTCTGAGCTATATGCTTTCACCTCACAATATCACTACATTATTTTTCATCAGGACTGTGTATTCTTTAGGTCAAATCTATCTTTCATGCCTGAGGTAGTGACTCAAATAATCTAAATCAATGCATTCATCTGCCAGTATTTCCCCTATGTACTCTAATAAAGGGGAGTAATTTGTTATATTGTTTGGATGTTCACAGACAACTAAGGCCTTACATAATCATACTAAGATCTTCAGGAAAGATGAACAGTTGTATTCTCTCACTGACCAAACTGGGTACCTTGGCAAAATGGATCTTAGACTCCATTTCCTTTGGCTCTTAGTCAACTGACAAACAGCTTACTGTTTCAACAAAGGCTCACTTAGTTAGGGCT